>NC_058409.1:85635457-85650983 GCF_002201575.2 Neomonachus schauinslandi | reverse complement strand
GGAGAGTGCCGTGTAGATGGGACAGTGTGGGCCCCAGAGCTGGGCTGGGATGGGGACGGTCCAGTGGGCTGATGAAGGGAGAGTGCCGTGTAGATGGGACCGTGTGGGCCTGTGTTTGTTGTTGTTGTCAGTAGTAGCAAGGTGGAGAAGTGCCTTATAAATGGAAATACACCTTGATGTCTGGGAGACTCATTTGAGTCACTGGGCTGCTGGCTTAAAAGGCGTCTTAAGTGTGAAGCCGGGGCGCCTGGGTGGCTCAGTCAGTTAAGTGTCTGCCTTCGGCTCAGGTCATGATCCCAGGGTCCTGGGATCAAGTCCCACATCGGGCTCCTGCTCGGAGGGAAGCCTGCTTCTCCCTCTCCCACTCCCCCTGCTTGTGTTCCCTCTCTCGCTGTCTCTGTCAAATAAATAAATAAAATCTTTAAAAAAAAAAAAAAGTGTGAAGCCCTTTGTCTCATGGCCAAGGTGTACTAGGAGAAACATCTATCCACATAGCCCAGGAGGAACCACCAGGAGAGGCCATCACAAAGGCCCTGCTGGCTTCTCACCCAGGCCCCTGGCAGCTGGACATCTTATCTGTCCGAGGCTAAGTGAGCCTGTTCCAACAGCCAGCTGAACAGTGAACTGTTAGTGAGTAGGGTTCATCCAAAAATAACGACCGTTTTGACAGTTACCTTGCAGTCAAATTTCCAGGTGGTTTAGTTTCATTTGGATATACACTGTAAAATGAATGTGAGGCAGGTCTCCAAGCAGCCTGGGGACTTAGGGCCTCGTATCTCCAGAACGATGAGGTAAGTATGGATTTATATCCTTCATGCACTAGACCCACATTTGTTTGGGAAATGTCACAGTCCCATCCCAACCTTGCGTAGGCCCTGGGTAAAAATTTCACAGAGATTGAAGAGCCTTGGCGGTCCGCAACTTCAGATAAACCTCAGGACTTCAGCAGAATCAGACAGAGCAGCCCTGGTCTCTGACGCCCGTGCCGATACCCACCAGGAAATAAGCTGCTCTGAGACAGGACTGGCTTGCTCACTTGGCCCAACGTCACACTCACTGCCTCTGATGGGGCTTAGTCTGAGAAGGCTGTTGACTTGAAACCTGTTGACTTAAAACTTGACTGGAAAAGAGGATGTGTGCATTTGTTGAGTGCTTCCCTGGTTCCAGACACCAGGCGAGTTATTGATGCGGTCTCACTTGTCTCTGGGGCAGCCTTATAACAAAGCGATTAAATAAGCTATCTAAAGACAAGTCACCCACAAGTGGCATAAATGAGATTTGAAGCCAGGCTTATCTGATTCTTTACAAGTTAGGATTAGATCAACTTCATTTGCCAGAGTCCCTCAACAGAAGAGGGGCCTACACAGTAGAGGTCTGTTGCTGGCTATTCTCTTCCACAAGTCTGGAGTCAGCGGTCCAAAGCTGGTAGGGGTGACTCTACAGACTTGCTAGGGGCTCGGGCAACTTTTGGCTCCTTAGAGTGTGGTCTTCATCATTATGAAGGAGGGTGGCTGCTTGAGTTCCTTCCATCACTTTAATGTACCAAGCAGCAAGCATGGAGGAAGAGAAAAAGGGTATGGCTTCTCTCAGATTTTTTCTAGAAATCTCCCATAATATTTCTACTTACATCTCATTGGCCAGAACTTGGTCATATGACTACACCCACCTCCACCTGCAGAGGGAGAGCTGGGAACTGGGATGACTTAGCTGAGCAGCGATAATATGACCAGCTAAAAATTGGGGTCTTGTTGTGGAGCAGGAGAGAAAAATGAGTTGGAGGGGAGACTGGGTGGCTCAGTCAGTTAAACGTCTGCCTTCGGCTCAGGTCATGATCCCGGCCGGGGTCCTGGGATCGAGCCCCGCGTGGGGCTCCCTGCTCAGTGGGGAGCCTGCTTCTCTCTCTCCCTCTGCCTGATGCTCCCCCTGCTTGTGCTCTCTCTCTCTGTCAAATAAATAAATAAAATCTTAAAAAAAAAAAGAGTTAGAAAGGACGCTGGCACAGACTCCAAACATCGTATATATTTGTTCTCTTTGGTCAGTGAAACATCTTCTTTTAATGGTTCTTTATGGGTCATATGTCTGAAGCTCTGACTCAAATTAGAGGCCATTTCCAAAACCAGAAAATAAAGAGAGCCCCAAAAAGGGTATACATATAATTTTCCTATTATATGTATTTAACAGTTTCGGTTGCTTTGGTAAAGTTGTCTTTCCAGGATTTAAGCCCACTGTTACTCCTCTTAAAAATTTCCCCCAGAGACCCTTATCCTTCTTCGTGTTTAGTACTTGCCTTGACAGGGCCCAGGTTGTGTCCTAATAGTTGGAGCATTGCTCTCACTCCCCAGCCTTTGAATTCCCAGGGCTACCAGCAGGTCTGCCAGAATGAGGGGGAGGAAGCCCACAAAGAAGGGGTGTCAAGCTACCTTGATTACTGGATTCTTAATGGGGGGAACTTCTTGTGGTGAGAACTTAGCGCACCTCGTGCTCAGTCATCAGGTAGTAAGGGGGTGTCGTCAGCCCCCTCCCAAGCAACACGTCCTGTGACTCGCCTGCTTTGCCCGCTCTACCTCCCGCCCTCTGATGTTAGTTTCTGCTGAGTAACTGTCAACAACATTCGGGAACATGTGTATATTCTACCCTCCCCCCTTTCTTTAAAGTTTTATCTTCTATCAGAAGAGCTGGTAGACGGGGAAAAAGATGCATGCAGCAAGGAAGGGAAAGAACCCTTTACAGTTTTTATGCTACAGCCCTACATATACAGAAAATAGAGTCACAACTCTTTTGTTTCTTTAATACAGAGCCTCTTAAAAAAAAAAAAAAAACCACTTAAAAATATATTGAACAAAATACTTTTTAAAAAATTTACTCAAAATGTCCCCCCAGAAATTTGAAACCATCCAGAGGCCACCACTAAAATGTTAGGATGCTCTCTTTCTGATTTAGTTTTCTGTTACATTTTTATTCTGCAATCAGAGGGAAATATTTTAAGTAAAAATTTCATACAAAATTGAGAATTACTGTCACAACATCATACAGTGGGGAAAGGGCAGTGGTGGCCTTGGTGCTAGTGCCGAGCTACCCATGGGACCCTGAGTGAGCAAGTCAATCTCTGGGTTTCAGGTCCTACCTGCAAATGGGGAATGGGAGATGTCAAGTACCCAGGGCCCTTTTCCCACTCAAACAACTATGATTATGACCCACAAGAGAATCTACAAAACTTATGTGGCCTCTGTGGTTTCTTAATTTGGAGTTCATGGAATGGTTCCAGAATGTGTCATCACCATAACTAGATAGAATACATGCATAAACCCCCAAATCTTTACTCTTCTCTAGGAGAAGGGTCCATCACCTGCATGGATTCTTAAGGGATTTGTGACCCAGGGAAGGTGAAGAACAACTGGTCTTTTCTCATTTTATGGACAGGCATCTTTCATCCAGGAAAGTGAAGAGATTTGCCCCAAATGCACATCCTATGCATCTTCCTGGCAATCTGGAAGACCCAAAGGTGTTATCCGTTCCAAGCGGGGTCCTATCCCTGGTAGGGATGATCCATCCTAGACCCTCTCTGTCATGTACTACTCTATGTGTCCCCTCATCTGGCCCAGTTTATGATGTTAGCATGAAGTTTATAGCTTCCTCCGTCAGCTTTGCCTTCCTAATTCTCCCCCAAGTCCTTCAGGTAGTCCTTCCCCCCAGAAGTAGGAAGGAGATATAGGAGAGAGGAAGCATATCTGGGCTTAGAGTTGGGATCTTAGTTTCTACTCCTATATTTCTTAAGGAACATTTCATCTCTATATGTATTTTATCCTTCTTGCCAGAGGAGAGGTGGTAAAGCCTCTCACAAGACTTGACATAAAGTCCAACAGACCACAACATCTGACGCTGAAGGAGAATCTGCAGATGGACAGTTCGGAGGCAGAGGCGGGTACCCAGCCGTCTAAGGAGGGAGTGAATTTGTGTCCCTCCCCGCCCTCCTGGAAGCAGAATGGCCTCAAAAAGATCGTACAGTGGGAACACTGTGGTATTTGTGCTGAGATTTCATCACACAAAACCTTGTATCTGAAACCCAAAGTGACCTTTTCTGAGCAGTTCTAGCCCTACATGAAAAGGCAAACACCGCCAAATTGCCTGACATTTCCGTTTTTAAATTTCAGGCATTCCTGATTTCAGATCGGCTGTTGATCTGTTGGTTGCAGCCCTGATGCAATTAAGCGAACTCATAGTCACTGCTGTTATAGTCTAACATAAACAACTGCTTTGAAAGCCCAGACCCTGCCCTGTATCTCCTCCTCCCCATCACACCCCAACAAGCCTACCAGGCCACATGCGGTTGCAGAAAAGCATTTTCTAAACCTGCAATTAAAATCTTCAAAGTTGAACTGTGGACCGTCATACCATGTCCATCTTTAAAGATCACGTTTATTTGCTCACTCCTTATTTTAACCCCTCTTGGCAGAAGCTACTAAAAACATATCGAGAGGGAGGGTCTGTTCTGATTCTAGTCACTCCCCCAAATGTAGTGTGGAATTTGGCTAGGGAATGGTCTGCACTCCCCCTGGAGCTGACAGTGAAGACAGATGAGAAGCAGTGACTCAGAGGGCAAAGAAGGTTGAAGGGTGCTGCTCTGGGACCTGGGTGTTGAGCTCCACCCATTGGCCTGAAAAAGCCACAAAAGGCACATGGCGTAGCTTTGGTGCTGCTGAAGCTCAGGGTTTAGGCTCGGAAGTTGAGCACGTTGAGATCCTAGAGGTGCAAGGTACCCCTTGTTAATGTGTTCAAGAACATTCCTTGTAGCTCCAGATAACCTGAAGGAGTTGGCTGGAGAAAGAGATCTGGAGGGATTCTTGGTGTGTCTTTTCCTAGCATCATTTATCAGAGTTCTGGTTCTGTTCCTGCGAGTCAGCCTGCTAGCCCAGAAGCAGCATCTGGGCAATCTAGTCTCTCTGGGGGACAATGAGGAAAGATGAGCTGGCAGGGAAATAAAGGACCAACTTTAAGGGGAGACCATCTGAAAAAAAAAATGAGCTCTCCCAGTTTTTCTTACTCCTCGGCCCCATGGTCTGTCTGTACACGTAGCAGGATGGGTGATAGAATTGCCCTATCCAACTTTCATATGTGCCAAAGGTCAAAGCTGATGTGGTTCTCCTTCTTCCTTGCTGCTCGGGTTGAGAATCCCACGGCCCCACACCTGCAGTTAATCTCATCCTTGCTGAGTAACTGAGGGAAAGCCCTTAGAGTGGGAGGCTTTGCTCTCTATCCTGATGTGACCACTGAAATTAGGTCCGGCTGCCCACATGTGAGTTTTCTCCCTGTGACCACATAACCCGGCTTGCCTGTCCAACACCTGATTTAATAGCACCCCTTGGAGATGAGGCTTTTTTTTTTTTTTTATATGATCACACTAATTACAGGGAAGGAACGAGTTTCTGACAAAGGATCTAACCTTGTGCTCCTTTCTTTCTGTCTCCACAGCTCCACTTGGCAGCCCTGGCATCACTCAAGGGAGATATAGTGGAACTTAATAAACGTCTGCAGCAAACGGAGCGGGAACGAGACCTTCTGGAAAAGAAATTAGCCAAGGCACAGGTAAGGGATCTGGAGAGTTTTTTTTTTAAACTCTTGTATTTTTTTATTTTAAGATAAAACATAGATCGAGGAAATCCAGCCAATCGAGTTACGGGGTAATGAGCAAACATTCTTATAAGCACCGTCCAGGTCAGGAAATAGGACTTGCCAGCCATCCCAGAAGTCCCTCCTTATGTCCTGTCCCAGTCGCACCTTCCTTCCGACCAAGGTGACCACCACCATGACTCCTATAGTCCTTTTTCCTGTCTCTTTATACTTTATCACTGAAGTTTAGATGTCCCTCGATAGTGGAGTTTAGTCTTGCTCATTGAAACACTTTGGGTTTCTTTTGAATCTCTTAATTTATAGGTTTTACTTCCATTCTTTGTTTGCTTTTAATTAATCTGTTAGAAACCTGCCATTTGACCTGTGGAGTTCCCTACAGTCTGGATGTTGCTGATTATACACCTGCCGTACAGCTCACCACATTCCTCCGTCCCCTTTAGTTCCTGTAAAACGGCAGGTGGACCCAGAGGCTCAGTCAATTCATGTCTGGCCCCTTTGGCAAGACTGTAGAGAGGATTTGTTGTTTTACCAGGAGGCACATAATGTCTGGTTGTCTCATTTTCTGTGATGTTAGCAGCTGTTGATACTCAGTGCCTATGTTCATTGATTCACTGAATTATTAGGACTTACAAATGATGATATTTCCGTTGTACCATTTCTCATTAATTGAAATGCTTTTATAGAGACCTCTCCCATCATCTGTGATTTGTTGAAACAGTGGTTCGTCGAGGAAAAGCAGAATTCTTCATCTATTAACATTTTTCAAGAAAATTACCTATGATCCTCTGAAATTGCCCAATAATTTTTTAAACTATTATTATGAAATTATAGATTTAAACATATTTGGGGTTTCATTCCACTGTAACTGTTTTCCTTACAGAAACCCGTATTATCTTTGGCCAATGTGAACTTCTTCATGTTGGCTTCTGAGTCTTTTGACATGAGCCCAGGAGTTAGTCCAGACTCAACTAGTACATTTTTTGCCCCAAATCTGGTAGTAACTGTTCTCTGAGTAACTCTTACTTCTCTCAGCAGAAAATAGTATCTTAAGACCACAATCTGGGTGCTAAGAGTGCTTATGGCTTCTAGGTTGGTCATTTTTTTTTAGGCCTCTTTTATAGACGTAGCCAGGAAATTCTTTATTTCCTTATTTATCTACATCTGCATGTACATATAACTTTTAAGATAAAATACCTTAGGAGTTCATACTAATAGACCCGATTTAAATTCAGACTACAGCATACTTTTTACCTAGCTTCTTCTATGTTTTATCTGTATCACCTTTCTTTCACATGAAGAGTCCTGGTTCTTAATGCTACAGAGGATGATTGAATTAGAATATTCCATAATTACTTACTTGCTTCATTCCATATTATGAACAGCCTCAGAATAATATTACTCCTGCCATAACAGATACAGTTCCTGAGAAGAATGTAATTTGTTGTTGTTGTTTCATTACGCTCTCTTCACTCCCCATTTTTTGCAGCTGTCTTATATCTACCTGCCTGACCATCTCACCATTGCATCTCACCCTCTCCCCTTCTTGTCCTCCTTTAGGCTCCTATAAGCAACATTATAGTTAGTGTTCACCATGATCCTTATGTCCGTGTTCCTCCGTTTATTTGTTCATTTATTGCCTGAAGTGGATTTTCTAGTATATTCCTCAGGGAGGACTCGGAATAATCTTCACCAGGTTCTTGCTCGTTATTAACAGTATGTCTGTTCTTTGCCCTTTGTACTTGAAAGACATTTCTGCTGGATAGAAAGCCCTTGGCCCATCTTTTCTTTATTTGAATACGTTTCCTTATTCTCTTTTGGCAGAGAGTGTTGTCCCCACAGTCTGATAACACAGCTTTCTTTGCCTCATAGGACATTGACTCTAGATGTCCATAGCATGTTTTTTCTTTATTTCTTTTTTTTAAGTCTAGTAATTCTAGAGCAACTTTTTTTTTTTTTAAGTTTTTATTTTTAAGTAATTTCTACACCCAGCATGGGGCTGAAACTCACAACCCCGAGATCAAGAGTCGCACGCTCCACCGACTGAGCCAGCCGGCCGCCCCTACTAGAGTAACTCTTAATCTTAGTCATTCTGGTTTGATATTCTCAGGTTTGCTGTGTATTCTTTTGATTATCTCTTTTAATCTTTTAATTTCAGGGAAGTTGTAAAGAATTACAGTGTTTAATATTAGTTCTCTTGCTTTGATTTTTTTCAAGGATGTTTATTATTTGTATGTTAGATCTTTTTTGCCTATTTTCAGGATCTCACTATCCACATGCTGTCTCTCCCTTTTTACTTGATTTTCCTATTGTTCATCTTCTGTTTCTTTCAGGGCATTATATGTTGTGTTTATTTCTTCTCGTGTGCCTTCTAGTTTAGTTTGTATTCCTGAAATGCATTTTTATTTTATTTCTAGTTTTTTCCTGTGTTCTGTTACCGTATGAATTTTCTAATTCTCAGTTATGTTTTTTCATATCTTATGTCATTTTATCTCCTTAAAGTCTTTTAACTTATTTTGAAATAGTGGGCTTTGTTTGGGCTTTTTGGGGGGAGGGATGTTCCATTTTGTGCCATGCTTTAATGGTATATAGGCATATATTCTGCTCTTTTTTTCTTCCTTCTTATAACTTTGTATGGAATTTGATGTCAGTACTTCTCCATTTTTCATTTTTATATGAAAAATAGTTTCCTTGAACTTTGAGGAGGCAGTGTTTAAGATGGCTTTATAAGTTCATAAAGCTTAGTCTTCTGTTGTTTTCACTTAGTCAAAAATATGGCAGCCTGCTTTCTAACACTTCCTGGCTCTGTTCCCCTCACCTACTTCTATCTGGATCTATTTCTTCCTTTGTCTCTGTTACTCCATACTGTTCAATCCTGATCCCACTGTCAGCAGGTTTTCCTCCTGGAAGCAAGTCCTGGGGCCAATCTTGAGAGTTCCCAGGTACTAGCTGCTTTAGCTCTTTCAGATCTTACTGTGGGCCCCTTCCTCATTTACTCATGGCTCAGGCAGAATCCCTTTTAGTGTTAGCCTCTCTTCCAATTGGCCCTCCTCACTTTCCTGAGTATACGGACTTTTTTTTTTTTTTTTTTAAAGAAGAGATGGAGGTAGTTTTTTTTTTTTAAAGATTTTATTTATCCATTTGACAGAGAGAGAGACAGCGAGAGCAGGAACACAAGCAGGAGGGGGAGTGGGAGAGGGAGAAGCAGGCCTCCCGCCGAGCAGGGAGCCCAATGCGGGACTCGATCGCAGGACCCTGGGATCATGACCCTAGCCGAAGGCAGACGCTCAACGACTGAGCCACCGAGGCACCCTATACTGACTGTTTATGTTGGGTTTTCCAGTTCTCACATCCACCAGCCTTGCTGCTTCCCACTGCTTCTGCCCATTCAGATACCCTTTCGGGCTTGTGGATGGTGTGGGTTTGTCCTTACTTGCTTGTATTTTGCTGTTCAAGAGGATACCTTGTCTCCAAGCATTTGGTTCTGTTGAGTAAGGTGCTCTGTTTTTATGTGGGAATTCAGAGAGCTCTAAAAACCAGGCTGCCATAGTCCTTGGTCTAGATGACCTGTGGAAAGTTTTGAAAACTCATGTCTCGTAATCGTAGATTGTTTGAGTAGGGAGGAGAGACCCTTTATACTTGAGATCATCTACTTCCACATTTGTCAGGCATCCCAGAGAGGTTAACTTGCTTACCCAAAGTCAAATGAGTAGCTTAGCACCAGAGCCAAGACAAGGTCCCAGTGTTCTTTCCTCATATAGGATGTTGTACAGACAAAAACTTTCAGTTTTTACTTGGATGAAAACTTACAATATTTTCCTTCTGATTATAAAAGTAATAAAAATGTGGTAGGAAAAGCTGGAAAGATAACAATATGATGTTTCAGTAGTGGGGTCTGGTGTATTAAAACATTTTTAATGCCTTTTTTTGTTTTGTTTCATAAGGGTTTTTTTTTTTTTAAGATTTCATTTATTTATTTGAGAGAGAGAGAGAGAGAGCATGAGCAGGAAGGAGAGGGAGAAGGGAGAAGCAGGCTCCCCACTGAACAGGGAGCAAAATGCGGGGCTTGATCCTGGAACCCTGGGATCATGACCTGAGCCGAAGTTAGACGCTTAACTCACTGAGCCACCCAGGCACCCCTGTGAGACTTTATTTAAGAGGAAAGAAATTGTGAAAGCTCTTAACTAGAAGTTGGCATGTACTGTAGTCTTGGATTTTTAAAAATGACCAGGAGGGTATTTATTAAAATTTAAGCCTACAAAGACAGAGCAACTTATGCAGAGGATGGTAGAGGATAATAGAAAACTTTTTCTGTGCTGTGTCAAGGAATGAGTCAGTTCCCTTTTAACTTATGGTCAAGACATTCTTATGTAATAATTTTTGGTGGCTCTTTACATCATGTTTGCATTCTTACACTAAATATACTTAAAAATTACTCTCTGTTCCTTTCAATGGAGAGGTCTTTCCAGTGCAGATACTGGGACCCAGGAAAGAGAACATTAAAAAAAAAAAAAAAAAAAAGGTCAGACTCACCAGTCTCATACCTTTTATAAATATGAGATTTATGCAAGAAAAAATGAGAATAATGAAATGACAGTGCTATTGCTTCCTGTGTGAGTGATTCATGTTTGAGGCTTGACCAGATTGTGGAAGAGCAAGTTCATGCATAAATTTATGCTCTCTGGCTTTACTAAGTTTTACCAGCTCTCTAAATATTACAGAGCTATGATTAAGCTAAAATGTAAATGGTGGCTGTATTCATCAGAAATAATCAAAAAGAGCTTCAACATCTGTTGAGTGATTCTTGATGGTGACACTGGAACTAGCTGAATAAAAAAAGTTTCAATATACATGGTCATAAGGTCAACCTGCCAGTAGAGTTTTGAGAATAGTGATGGGAAGGGAAAAGTTGAGTAAAGGAGACTAGATCAGCATGATGGGGAAGGTAAAGTGCTTCTGTGTTCATTTTCTATTGCTGTGTAATAAGTTACCACAAAATTACTGGCTTAACACACGTTTATTAACTCATAGCTTCTGTGCATCAGGAGCTCAGGTATGGCATAACTGGGTTCTCTTTATGTTTGCAATCAAAGTGTTGGCCAGAGCTGAATGCTCATCTGAAGGCTCAACTTGGAAGAGTTCAGTCACCCATGTACTTGGCATAATTTATTTCTTTGTGGTTGTAGGATTGATGACAGTTGGCTTTTTCAAGGCCATCAATGCAGAGAAAGATTCCAGAATAAGTGTGCTAATAAGACAGAATCTTACATAACGTCATGGGAGTGACATCCCATCACCGTTGTCACATTGTATTAGTTAGAAGCCGGTCACAGGTGTCACCCAGGCTCAATGAGAGGGTACCACACAAAGGAGATACAGGGATCATTGGGGGCATTTTGGAGGCTGTTCATCACAGCTTCCTAGGGGATTTGATTAACAGTACCACTGTTAGTGTATACAGTAGTGATAATCACCACACTTCTTTAGCTTTGTTTTGTGCCAGGCAGTGTGCCAAGCATTCTGTTTGCTCTATCTTAGGGAGTTCTCATAATGACCTCTGGTGTAGGTACGGTTTTACAAGTGAAGAAATAAAGGTTTGAGGAATTTGAGTATCTTGCTTGAGATTATGTGGCTGTAAAGTACTAAGAGTTAGAATTTGAATCCAGGTTTTGTGGGAATCCACAACTGTACTAATCCCGTATTGTCTTTTAGGCTGTCCAGGCTGCCCTTAGTATCCAGAGGGCTTCTCAAAGTGGGTGGGGCTTGATGCACAGGTCCATTTGGTTTAAACTTCCCTACCATCCCCATCAAACAGGTGCACAGATACATGCATGCATTGGCACCAGCATTAAGCAGCCTTGTGGGGAACAGCCTTGTAGGAAACTGGCAGAGATTCTATATGGTACTGGTTCGATGCTTTCAGCATATTTGCTATTTATTGAGTACCAACAATTTTAAATTGCTGCATTTTTTAAGGGCTATAGAATGATATATCTCAAACAAGCTTATGAATCCTATGAATCCCTTTGAACTCAGTCAGTAGTAGTACAGAACATTTTCTATTTCTAAGCTCTCTATCTTTGGATAGCAAATCTTCTGAATTTTCTACGTCTTGGCTTTTAGGAAGAAAACAAATAGTTTTCGTTAAATGTAATGGAGAGAGCACTTTCTTGGTGCTTTCTCGTTGTATGAGATACTTAAAGGTACAGTTTGGATGTATTCTCTTTGTCAGGAATGTCCTCCATTCCTTTTTACTTGTTTCTACTTTTCTTTGGTAAATTGCACTAGCTGTTTTGCTCATCAAGGGCATTTCCATTTGTGCTGGGCCTCTTTGTTTAGTTGGTCTGGTTCCTCCCATCTTCCCCCTGGGGGAGAACCTGGGCAAGGACTTAGAATGAGGATGGAAATACCCTGAGTAATATTACTGAGACCAATCCAGTGTGGCCCTGAGAAAGTAGCGTGACTTCTTTGCATGCTTTAAAGGGAGTGGTGCTGACCCCCTTCACCAGGATGGTTGAGAGGGTTAACAGATTAATGATGGCATTGCATTTTTCAAGAATGGAGTTCATAATGCTCTTAGGTTTGACAGCTGAGACTAATGTGAAGATTAAAGATCAGTGGCCTCTGTGGAGTAAGATAAAACCCAGTGAAGAACATTAACAAAACCATACCTTAGCATCACCACATTGCACAGGGTTTTTCCAACAAGGACTCAAGTTCTCAGACCAGTCTGTCTCAAGGCTGACTCATGGCTTTATCCCAGGATTGCACCAATAGCAGAGAGGTTCTTGGTGGTTGGAATGATACCACTTGTTTTTATTAAACATTTTTGCATATAGGCAATTTCACCAAGTTATGTGGCTAGACACAGGTATTTATATAGATCTTAAAGTTGCTTCCTCATCATGGTAGGAGAGCTGAAACCTCAGAGTACATATTAAGTGCCAGATAAAATTCAGGAAAAAAACAAAATTTCATCATATCCGATCCCAATCTTTTTTTCTTTGCCTTTCATACTGACTGTTTATAGTTGTGGGAGAAACCCTAGTGATTCTGACCTCCAGAAATTCATGGCAGGCAAGAGGCTGCAACCACAGGCTTGCTTTCTTTGCTGTAATGTAGGATCAGTCAAAAACTGAATATAGGCTAGGAAGAGGGAGAGCCCTGGATGCAATACCCTGTGCTAATAGGAAAAAAGTGGCAGTGTGTTGTTTGAGACCATTTCTTATTTTGTTCAACTGAAATTATATGGGGTATTTCTGTATGGTGAGGAGAAGAAAATCATCCCTCACTTGTAAGTTTTGCTGGAAGAAGCTGCCATTCCTCCCTGTTAAGAAAGTTGTCACTGAATAATTGACTTTGGCAGCTAAAGCTGGCTTGATGGGAACCAGAGGGACCTAGAATTCCCTGTCTTATAACCCCTTGTGTCTACTCTATTTCGGTGCTCCATGGGGTTGAGGAGAGAGTTGTCTGGGTTTCCTACCTTCATCTGATATTGGAAGGCATAATATTTGTATTTCCTGGAGTTCACCGGAGTTGGGTCAGGGGAGACCAAGAAGGATGACTCTGCTGTCCCTGGAGATCTTTAGGCAAGTGGTATGGGGACAAGCCCGAAGGTCAAGGGGCTGGGAGGGAGTAGTGGAGAGAAGATGGTGGCTACAACAGTGTCTACCCTTTGATGGTGTGAATACAGATCAGACGGTTTTTCAGAGGGTTCTGCTTGTTGCCTAGGATATAACGAATCAGCCACTTTACATTTTGTTTTCATCTGTAAAATGGTTGTATCATCAGAATATGCAGTGATAAATAACCCTAAAGCCACCTCAGTGGCTTAACATAGCAAAGATTTTGTTTCTTGCTAGGAGCTCAGTAGGGCCGGCAGAAAACTGTCCCACATTGTCCTCAACCAGCCTCCTAAGCTGATGGGGCTTCTACTGTCTGGAACATTGCCAGAAGCCATGGCCAGGGAAGGGAATGTAGCAAATCCTGATGGAGCTCTTAAAGGCTTCTAGGCATAAGTGATATAAATTCACTTGTACCTCATTGGCTAAAATAAGTCATATAGCCATATCTAGCTTTGACGGGGAGAGAAAGTATTATCCTGCCATGTGCATGGATGGGGGTGAACCGGAGTCCTGATGAATACCCCTGTTGGCTACCAGGGGTGCTGATGCTTACATGATGCACACCCCATATGGTGGTCCTGGCAGAGCCCCGTGTACATACTGGAGAGAAATGAACACCATTAGAAAAAGGGTTTTGTTAATGAATTATGAAAAAAGTGGACATCTATCATTTTTTAATGTGTATAAAGTACTTCAACTTGTAATTTAAAAATAAAAAAAGTGTATGCAAACATTAAGGAGTAATCATAGAAGTCCTATTTCTTTTTCCTGTTTAGTTGTCATTGTTGTATGACCGTCTCGATTGAGGCTTTACGGGGAGGGCTGCCCAGAGGTGACTCTCAGATGGAGGTGCGGGTATCCAGCTTAGCTCGCCTGTGCCCCTGTGAAACAGAATACCTGAAACCCCATGCCCTCCCAGGCGAAACAAGGCTCTCACCAGTCATGAAAACTCGTGGTGAGAGGCGTGGGTCAGTCATGATAGCGGAATGTGCTCATAAAATCGGGCATGACTTGAACAGACCAGCCCTGCCGATGCAGGACTCGCCAGCGAAGGAACGCACCGATCACGCGCAGAATGGCTTTGTCTGTCCTGGGCGCCGCCGCTCATCTTCCACTTTCCCTGAACTGAAGCGCCCCTTTCCTGGGGTTGGTCTTGGGCAGTTCAGTGGGAGCTGTTGAACAGGGTGTTCTGTTGGGTTCTTCGGGCTCGCGCAGGTGATGGCTTGTTTTCTCCTGCCCTGTTGCTCCACCTTGCCCTGTCCCGCAGCGTGGAGATAGGGCTTCAACCTATCTTTGTCTGGTACGACCAGTGTGCGCAGAATGGGTGAAGAGTGTTTAATGTGATACCTCCAGGGGATGTTGATTTGTACAGGTGACCCTTGGGCAGTGTCTTCTCAAGCCATCCATTCCACCTTGAGGCTGGGCGTTTTTTTGTTTTAAAAGATTTTATTCATTTATTTGAAAGAGAGAGAGCGTGAGTGCGAGAGCAGCAGAGGGGAGGGAGAAGCAGACTCTCCACTGAGCAGGGAGCCCGATGTGGGGCTCGATCCCAAGACCCTGAGATCATGATCTGAGCTGAAGGCAGCCGTTTAACCAACTGAGCCACCCAGGCGCTGCGAGGCTGGGCGTTTTGATACTTTCCAGTGTTCTCTTTTCACTGTGTAAAGAATCCCCAGGGTACCATTCTACCATCTCTCCTTCCCGCACCCCTCATTTCTGTCCACATTTCTTATTCTCCAGCAGAGAATTCCACCTAGAAGCTGTGACTGCAGTTCCCTTCAGAGGACATGTCATAATGACCCCCACTGTGTGTCACTCAGCCCGGTATCTTAAATGTTATGGGAAATCAAGATATATCTATTATTTTTAGAAAGAATTAAATTATGGAGGCTTTCCACTATTTTAAGAAACCATACTTGTGGGAAAAATATAGGAACATAAACCAGATATCTTTGCCTTCAGCTAAGAATTTTTTTTTCCTCCGATATATTCTTGTTGCTACTCCCAAATGAACCCCAAGTTCCAAATATACATTATGAGTCTTTTGTCTCCTTTTAGCTACAAGTGCTGTTCTGTCTGAATCATCAGCCTTCCTGTTGTCTCTTGTTCATACTCATACCCTCCAGGCAGACTTCCCAGTTACAGGCAGGGGCAAAGATGGTATAGTACCAGATAGCATGCTCTCGTTATCCGGGCATCAGCGATCTGTGCCGCACCTCCCCCCCCCCCCCCCCCCCCCCCCCCCGCCCCGTTTGCTCACCGCCCACCCCCCCCCG
>NC_058409.1:85441722-85635357 GCF_002201575.2 Neomonachus schauinslandi | reverse complement strand
CCCCCCCCCCCCCCCCCCCCCCCCCCCGGATCTTACCTGTTAGGCAGCTCACAGCAGTCACCAGGGATGCCTGGAGTTGTCTTGGTGATTATCAGTAGATTGTGTGCCTTTTTCTTGCATGAATATTTGCACACCTTCATTTTTAAGTGAATTTTGCAGTTTCTGGTCTGCCTTGGTGGTGGTGGTGGGCTGTTGACATCTAAAGACTGAAGGAGGAACTATAAGTGGGGAATTAAAGGAGAGTGAGAGGGTCGTCTGGGTGGCTCAGTCAGTTAAGCATCTGCCTTCTGCTCGGGTTGTGATCCCAGGGTCCTGGGATTGAGCCCTGCATGGAGCCCTGTGTCCGGCTCAGAGCTCAGCGAGGAGTCTGCTTCTCCCTCTGCACCTTCCCCTGCTGGTGCTTGTTCACACATGCACTCTCTCTCTCTCTCTCAAATAAATAAAAATCTTAAAAAAAAAAAAAAAAAAAAGAAAGGAGGGGCGCCTGGGTGGCTCAGTTGTTAAGCGTCTGCCTTCGGCTCAGGTCATGATCCCAGGGTCCTGGGATCGAGCCCCACATGGGGCTCCCTGCTCGGCGGGAAGCCTGCTTCTCCCTCTCCCACTCCCCCTGCTTGTGTTCCCTCTCTCGCTGTGTCTCTCTCTGTCAAAATAAATAAATAAAATCTTTAAAAAAAGAGAGAGAGAAAGGAGAGTGAGAGTTGTTGACTTTGTAAAGGGAAGCATTTCACAGTGATTTTTTTTCTTATTAAAGATTTTGTCAGGGAGAGAGAGAGCACAAGCAGGGGGAGTGGCAGGCAGAGCGAAAAGCAGGTTCTGCGCTGAGCAGGGAGCCCGATGCAGGGCTCCATGTGGGACTCGATCCCAGGACCCTGGGATCACAGCCCAAGCGGAAG
The DNA here is from genome assembly GCF_002201575.2 of Neomonachus schauinslandi. Classification (NCBI taxonomy): domain Eukaryota; kingdom Metazoa; phylum Chordata; class Mammalia; order Carnivora; family Phocidae; genus Neomonachus; species Neomonachus schauinslandi. The sequence goes on along the minus strand of NC_058409.1, from coordinate 85,634,464 downwards.
GCAGATGCTTAACTAACTGAGCCACCCAGGTGCCCCGTTTCACAGTGATTTGTAGCCCCAGAGAGCTGAATATCAAAACCAAAGAGGAGGAGCCTGCAAGATGGCAGTGCAGTAGGAATCATGGCATAAACGAGATCCAGGTCAGGCTGGGCATTATCTTTTTTTTTCTTTTTTAAGATTTTATTTATTTATTTGAGAGAGAGAGAGAGAGAAACAGCATGAGAGGGGAGAGGGTCAGAGGGAGAAGCAGGCTCCCCGCTGAGCCGGGAGCCCGATGCGGGACTCGATCCCAGGACTCCGGGACCATGACCTGAGCCGAAGGCAGTCGCTTAACCAACTGAGCCACCCAGGCGCCAGGCTGGGCATTATCTTGTAATTATTTTAAGATCTAAAACTGGTGGTCTTCATAAGAATGCTAGCTACACTGACGCATATGCACATCTATACACACGTACACAATGTGAAGGTGGGAATAAAGACTAATAACAAAAGCTCATAGACATTTTGCAGGGATGGAGAGAAACAGTTTTCTGCTGTATGTTCCAGAGGAATATGAACCTTTTTCATTTATTGACACATACTGTCTGTGACACACTGTCATTTTGTGGACTTCTGTTGTTCCTTGTAAAATATGATGGATCGTGGATGAAAAGGCATAACTTCATGGAAAGAGTATTTGTGGCCTGTTAGGGTTTTGATCTGTTTAGGAAAGCCTCCCTGTAGATGTGACTTTCACTCACCCTTGATCCTTGCCTCCGTTTCCATGTACTCCCCATCTGTCGGACCTTGAGTGGAGGTTATTTGATGTTGCAGTTTGTCCCTGAGAACAGAAGTTCACATCACTGTTTCTCTGAAAGCAGCTGTCTCACGAAGTTCTGTGATACAGCCCCCACAACCTTGTTGCCTCCAGTCTTGTTCCCAGAGCTCCCAGCAGCCCCCAGGAAGTTACCACGTTAATACTGACCAAGGTGGTTTGTAGCTGTGGTCTCTGCCGTGATATATACCACCATATTTAGCAGACTTACGTGCTGCGTACTTCTGTCTCAGTGTGGCGCTGGGCTTAGTGTGTTGTGCTTATCTTTGAAGGCAGTCGTCCCTGCCCAGTAGCTTCTGGGTTACGCCATGGGAAGCAACAGATTTAGGGAAGGAGGAGGACATTGGACGTGGTGGGTGAGAAGTCTTACCCTTGCCTGTCTGCCACCGGCCCTGAAAGTGCAGAGCTAGCAAGTACATATGGCTCTTGGCATTAGGAAAACCTCGCTGAAATGAAATTAAAATTCCTCTGCTGGACAGGAAATTAATCAGGGCTGAATGCAGTAGACAGGGACAGAAGCTGGATTCCTTGTTCCATCACTGATGAGTGTTTTATTGTTATGCAAATGAGATTAAATGCACTGTGACTGGTGGGGCATTGAGGAGGGGGCAGAGAAGTGTAGGAGATGAACAGGTTCCTTAGGATTTGAACTCTAGCTACAAAAATGTTTTTAGAGCATTTGCTGCCTCTTAGACCATCAAATGCTGAGTAAGGGAAGCACCTCAGCTTTTTCTGTCATTGTTTCTGCAAAGCAGTCTTCTTGACAGTGTGATATATTGCCACTGATTCATTCCATAACGCTACTAGATCGCCCACTGTGAAGCAAGCCGCCGTTTGCCAGGTGTTAGGGCTAAATCATGAAAACGCCTAGTTCTTGCCTTCCCAGAGTTCATAGTCTGGTAGAAAAGGATATTGGAAAGAATGAAGTCTACAGATGACCAGCCAGATAAGAAATGTTGTCATACCACTTAGGATTATTTGGTTGAATAGTGGCTGAAACATACCCTGGCAATGTCAAAAAAAAAAAAGGGAATGAATTAAAACTAAAGAAATTAATTTTCATTAAAAAAAATTAAAAAAACAAAAAAGGAATGAGTTGGTATAAGGAAAACTGAACAGCCATAAGGGAACCTGGGAGGGAAGCTCTGGGATATAGGTGTCGGGAACTAAGGGACAATCTTTTCAGGCCCCTCAGTCAAGTGAGTGAACTCCATGCAGTCTTAAGTCCATTCACTCAAGATTCACATCCCCAAAAGAAGGTATCTGATGGATCCAGCTCCGGCACTTGCCTACTTCTTGGCGAGGGAAAAGCAAGAGACTTGGATAATGCCACAAAGATTGTGAGCAATGGTAGAGGGACTTTCCTCAAAGACAGAATGAATGCTACAAAGGCAAAGACTTTGTCCACGGGGGCGGCGGGGGTGGGTGCATTATAAAATTCAGCTGCTGTTGTGGCTTCTGGGATTCCTGGCCAATGTGCGGGCCTGTGTTTATTGGGAGCATGCTCAACATTGAGGTTGTGGTTTGAGACCATAAAATTGAGCATCACTCACTGATAGGTGCATCTACTCACTGGCACTTCTGTCTTGTTCTCTTGATCCCAGTGTGAGCAGTCCCACCTCATGAGAGAACATGAGGATGTCCAGGAGCGGACAACGCTTCGGTACGAGGAGCGCATCACGGAACTCCACAGCATCATTGCTGAGCTCAATAAGAAGATAGACCGTTTGCAAGGCACCACCATCAGGTAGTGAGCTCCCAGCTGCGGCTTTCTCTCTGCCCCTCTGGGTTCTAACCTGGCTCTTGGAGTTGAAGTCGTCCCGATGAATAATAATGATGTTTTATTTGCAGCTAAGACTTTTACAGTTGATAACCACTTTCTCTTTACCTTGTTAACCATGCCCTTTCCCCTCCACTATTCTGTTCTCATCTTGATCGTCTCGAGGGCTCCCCTGGAAAGTAGCCAGGGTGGGAGTTGTAATCCTCAGTTTACTGATAAGAGCGTCGAATCAGAAATGGGTGAAATGATTGATTAGCGAGTTCTGAAGGGCGCCCCTCCATCTCCCTCCCAGGATCCCTACCACCTCTCGAATACCCCAGGTCTGCTCTCGATGTGCAAACTGTGTGTCTGTCTCCCTTGGGAATTTTGAGAGATCTATGAATGTGGCTTAGGACTAAGCAGTACGTCTGCTTCTAGATAATCTAGCGTCTTGAGCTCACCTGAAGTTGATTTACCAACATTGATGTGGCCTCTTACAAACTCCTAGGGTAGGGAACAAGATTGGATACATCATTTTACTGGCAAAAAGGCTGGGCCTTAAAAATATTAGGGAATTACTTTGAAGTTCTAGTTAGCGGAGAATAGAGGTGGAGTTAGAACCTGAAGTCTCTCTGCTTTTACTTAATATTCTTTCCATGAAAGTGACTCTTGGGGGTCCTGCCTTCCTCATCAATCAGTTAACCCCTAAGGCTCCTGCATGCAGCCCTTAATTGGCGTATCTGCCTTGCTGTTCAGAGGAGGGGTTCTCTTTGAGTGACTTAGCCAAGGATAACTTTTATCTTCCTGCCTGTCCTCGCGGAACCGCCCTGAGGAAAGCAAATGGTTGTCACCTACCTTTATGGAGAAAGAGGGCTTTGTTCACTGAATGTTTGTCCAAGCGGCAATCAGGGCAGTTGTAGAAGCAACTACTTTAAACTCTCCCTCTAGAAGTCCCAGGTTAGAAGAAACTTCGGGGACATTTTGTTCCAAGTCTGAGAGAGTAATGACAGGGTTATTTGATGAGGGAACTGATGGGCCTCTGGTTTTCTGGGCAAAATCGTGGAAACTTTGCACTAAACTGGAGCCACACAGTAAATTCCATATTCCAATTTAGAACCTCAGGGCCTTGAAATTGTATCCCGGTCTTGAGAGTGATTGTAGGTTAGAAACGCATGAGCAGAGAAAAATTTTCAGACCAAAGAAATGATTATAGCAGATTTAAAGGAGGCTGACAGAGTACATTGGCAAATTTGTAATTTCCATTAAAACATGTTGCACTTTTAAACACTTGAGAAGGTGAGGCAAATGGGCTCAGTGAGTTGTGGAAAAAAAGCATCACACATCACCTGGAAAACTCAGTTGCAGGGTGTTTAAATTGAATGTAACGGCCAAACTGCTTCGTGTTAAAATACAGTGAGCTTCTTGACCATAAACATTTATTGGTGCCTTTTATTTAAAGGGAGATGGCATCTGTGCAGATGTCACATTAAATTCTTCCAGTTTTCATTATGTAAATGAGCTGGCCCCTCCTTAAGGGGACTCCCTGCAGGCCATGCGGACATGTGGGCCAGGAGGACAAGGCTCTTCTGGTCCCCTGACCTCCTCGGCTAAGGCATGTCTCCTGCCCCCAGCACTCCAGGAAATGGGTTTGCCCTCAGGTCCTGAGATGCTTGCTAGACTGAGTGCGGTGGGAGCCAGACACCTTGGAGAAACTCCAACTGCCCTCGCAGATCCAGGGTGTAGAGAATGGATTGTCACACCACTCAGGTACAATGCTGGTACTTATAGATTTTCTTGTCATTTTAGTTTGGGCCTGAGTTAGGAATTTGCTGGAAGTGCTGAAAAATAATGGTAAGGAAATAGTTTATGTAAGCTATGATACATCCATACGTAAGCAATACTAAATTGCTTAAGTAAAAACAAAAATAATCTCATAGTTGTAAACTTTCATCTCAAGTCACAGTCAGAACGGGGACCTTCTGTGGCCACCCTAGAAGACACTCTCCCATCACCTGTAGCCACAGGGCTGACGCAGCCAAGAATCAGACACTGCAGGTGGCCGAATTCCAATGTAAGCTGAATTCACAGCCATACCAGATCTCTTAGGTAAAAATGAAACATTGATAGGAAAAGAAGAAATGGTGAGAATTTGAATCGAAACCCTTGGGTAGGTTTCCACAAATCAGAATACCTAGAGCCTACAAACTCCCGTAAACTCCCATCCTACAGAAGCACTCCCCCTCCCTGACTGATAAAGCTAGTCTTACTTTGCTTGGAGACTCTGTAGCAATCTGATCCCAAGTAGGGGGTACCAGCTATACACACTTAGGACCAAGTCCCTCAGGAATAAAGATTGCTAATTATTTCACTCAGTGAAGAGCTCTAACCAACCAAGGTGCTGGCCAAACACAAAGAAAATAGGGATTTCCTAGTGGAAGAAGAAGATTAGAAACATCAACCTTAGCCTTATGGCCAGTTGCAGAAAGGATGGCTAGACTGTGCATATTTCGGTGCTTATTTGTGTATACAATTTCTTTTTTATCTTCTTAATTTCTCCTATTATACAAGGTGAGCTGGTATTGGTGAAACTTATCTAATGATTAGGTTAGATGATATCTAGGAGGATTTGCCACTGACCTAGAAGAGAAGTGGTTACCTGACAATGGATACAATAACTGATGGGACTTAGGGTCTCCCACTTCGGTGAGAAGGTGAATCATTCACATTTGAATGAGGGATGGTTACAGAAGCTTGGTGTCACTGCTATTGTAACTTGGAAGTTTCAGGGTGTATGAGAGGCTGTGTGTGGTTGTCGAGTAGCCAAAGAGGGTGGCCTGTGACATGTTATCTAGCACCTGGTACCATTCCCACCCCTTCTCTCTACTCTCCCCAGAATCAGAGGGTGGACCTTTGGGACTGCTTCCCAGATTGCCTTAATAGCTGGGTTCTGGAGACAGTTTTGGTTCTGCCAGTGAGGTGCCTTCAAATGGGTTTGGAAAGCAGAAGGGAGGTGGGAGCCATTGTTCCTCAGGCCATGATAGAAGCAGCTGACAGAGGCTTTCATGGGCATGAGGTCCTGCACCTCAGAGCCAGGAGCTGTGGGCAGGTGTGAAGGCAGTGGCAGTTTGCTGACCTTTGAGGGGTCCATGCCTGCGATGGCAAATCTGACAGCTCCTGGTGGCCTCCGCCCACACTTCTCCGGTCCTTCCAACAGTTATGCAAGTGTGGAACTGCCTAAATTAAATCTCTTCTACTTGAAACATCCAGTGTAGTTTATGTTCCTAACTGAACCCTGCCTAATGCATCCTAAATCCCATCTCCTAGGAATAAACACTGAACATTTTGTATATATGGCCTTCTAAAAAATTTTACTCATGAATATTTTAAATAAATTGGATCATACAGCAAACAGTGTTTTTGTAATATATGCTTTTCCACTTAACTGTATATTATGAGTGGCTTCTTTTAATGCTTATCTGACTTGGGGAGATTATATAATGGGATGGGGAAAGTGGAAAAATACATCAGTAGCTCACTTGAAATGGGGGGGGTGGATTTCGAAGCAAATTAAACATGAGCTCTTTTGTTTCCCAAAGAGATTCTTTTTTTTTTTTTAAAGATTTTATTTATTTATTTGAGAGAGAGAGCATGCACAAGTCAGGGGCGGGGGAGTGTAGAGGCAGAGGGAGAAACAGGCTTCCCCTTGAGCAGGGAGCTTGAGGCAGGACTCGATCCCAGGACCCTGGGATCATGACCTGAGCTGAAGGTATATGCTTAACTGACTGAACCCCCCAGGTGCCCCCGAGGAGATTATTTTCTTTGCCCCAAACCTACTCTCATAACATCATCCTTTCACTGCCAGCTCTCGTGAGTAGTCATGTTTTCTGCCTCATTTCCTGTTTGTTAGCCCATTGCTGTCTGGCTTCTGAGTGCAACAGTTTCCCGAAGCTCCTTTTGCTAAGGACTGAGTTATGTATCTGAAAATCAAAATTCATATGTGGAAGCCCTACCCCTGAATATGATGGCATTTTGGAGTTGGAGCCTTTGGGAGTTACTTCTGTTTCGTTGAGGTCTGAGGATAGGGACTGCATGGTAGGTGTAGTGAGCGCCCTTAGAAGAAGAGACACCAGAGGGCTTGCTCACGGGGTGCACTCCCCCTGCTGTGTGAGGACCCGGTGACAGGGCAGCCGTCTGTAAGCCAGGAAGAAGGCCCTTACCAGAAACTGACCATGCGGCCACCTTGATTTTGGACTTCAAACCAAAGCCTAGAACTAAGAGAAAATAAAATCCTGTTGCTTAAGCTAGCTCGTCTATAGCGTCTTGTTACAGCAGCAGCCTGAGTGAAGAGACTTTTTTTTAAATCACTAATGACTTCTTAACTGAAAAATCCAGGGACCTTTTCTTGTGTCTGGTCCTTTTCTGCAGGATTTGCTTCCAAATCTTCCTTCTTGGTGTGTTTTTCTTGAACTTCTAGGACCCTATATCTTCTGTCCCTGAGATTCACCTTCAGCCTTGGCTTTTACCCTAGGCTCTCCCCTCCCCTTTCACCTCGAAGGGCTACAACCCTGCAGCCCTGACCCCTCCCCTCTGAGTTACCTCCCTCTGCACTGGCAGTTCACCCTTCTGCTGCTTTGTCTGCAAAATGCTCATTGGCAACAAAGATAATATGCAAAGTCCCATCTACTCTAACGTAATCCAGTCTCTAAAATCTCATACCTGCACTATGAGCCTGACCTTTTCATTTGCCCAGTTATTCACCAAAAGATTCATGGATGAGTCTGTCTTCCTTTGTGCTAGATGGAAAAATAAGAGGAGGAATTACAGAAAGAATCAGGACTTACCACTGATTTCCTGCTTTAGAGCCTCTAAGAGAATTGAAAGGAATACATTTCCTCATTGTATCTAAAAAGCCTTTGTTCTTTAAAAGAATGATGGCATTTCAGGGCAAGTTTGCCTTTACTTGTCAGGAAGAACGTAGTTCAACAAAACTCCCACCAGGGTCAGGTAGGCTGGGTTAGCTGGACATAGTTGACTGACAGGTGCCAAGGCAGGTAGACATCCATCTGGATCTTGTTCACCCATCAATCCAGTGACAAGGCATGAATGTGCACACCAAAATAGAATAGGCATGGGGATTGCTAAATAAGTAATATTCGTATCAAATATTACTGATTCCATGGTACTTCAGCTTCAGGTCTGGAAATTGGGAAAAGAATTAGCCTTTCATTGACTCTTCCCTTTTCAGATAAGATCATTTCACGCCTAGTCAATAATGAAAAGGAATCTTTAAAAATCATCGTCAGCAACAACAACCAAATCTTCTCCTTAGATCACCATATTTGACTGCTGTTTCATTGGTCCTAAATTTAGGAAAGAGGCTGCACTGCTCACTAGTTGTAGAATCTTGGGTAAATCACTAGCCTCTTGAAGCTTCAGTCATCTTACTTGTAAATAAAAGGTATTGATCCCGGCTTTGACGAACCCTAAGATCTCTGCTGGTCAGCCACTGCTAGTTACGTAGGTTGTGGGTACAACCTAATGCCGCGTCCTTGGGAGCATTTTTCTTTTGTTGTTTAAGCTTGTAGCAAGCACTAATCATTGCCACTCTAAGAGCAACTTGGAAGCACTTCACAAATGCTTCTAGGTGAACGAAATAAGGTACATTTAGAATCCTGTGAGATGATTCTTTATCTTCCAAAGAGAAACACCTGAGCACTTTGTAATTCCATAATTATGAAACCACCACAATAGTGTATAATTACCAACATTTATCAGTCGATTAAGCTTCTGGGGTTTGTTTTGTTGTGGGTTTTTTTTGGCTTAAAATGATCACTTCTTGGAAATTTTCATGTTTTCTTCTCTCTCATCTCCAGCATTAGCAGCTGGTGTTATTTGGGGAGATCCTTTTTCCCCCAAAGGAATAAGTTTCATTTGCCAAGAGTTACTGTATACACAACAGAAAGAAGCAAGCAATAAAGTCACTTTGAGATGCTGATGCTGTGGTGGTAGCTAGACATCTTTACCAGCCAGGGGACTCCTACTGCACAGAGCAGCCCTGAAGACACACCTCATGTTCTTGCTTTTGTAAAACTGCTGGGACTTGTAAAGGCTTTTTGACTTCTTGTTCCATTGCTCTGGATGAACTGGTGCTCCCGAATAACACAGTAGAGAGAGAACCCCGAGCACCCATGTTCTACATACACTGCAATCACAGATTGACCGTCTGCTTACAAAAGGCCCTATGAGAATTGGCTTTTGTTCTTTCTCTGTCCCAGATTCCAGCCTCTTTTTAGGAATGATGCCAGTATTGCTGTTCAGGAGATGATAAGGATATGCAACTCTGTGAATTTTTTGACCAAAGTCAGTGGGTGAAACAAAAGGGTTGTACATACTTTAATATTTGGGTTCAGTTTAACCATTTTTTCTACCTCTTCCTTTGTGGTACAGAACCCTGCCTGATGTTGCAAGGTTGCTTTCTGCCTCTCACTATTATTGACTTGGTTTGCACGACTTGTTTGTACTATAATACTCACTATAATTACCATAAGGAGGAATCTTAACCAGGAATTGTGTGTGCTCAGCTCAGTGCTTCCCTTTGGGGTCAAGAACACAGACCTTAGGCACTTCCCCCCTGCTTCTTTTCTCTCTTTCCATAGGAGAGCTCGGCAACACTTACTTCTTCCCCTGAATTCCTAGACTTCATCATCTTATTTTTCTTTCTCCTGTCTAACTTTGCCTCCTTCAATACGGTAAGTTCTCCTTCTGATCAAAATGGCCCGAGTGCCCCACCAGCCTCATGGTTTCCATCGGGCACTCCATGTGGTTTCAGCAATACCAACCACTTATTCCTCTCCATTCTCGTCTCATTCACATTCAGAGGCACCTCTGAGCCTTTGCTTGTGCCCTTCCACCCTCGTGACCTACCTAAAATCTACTTGCCTGGGACTTCTCTGGAGCACTGCTCCATCGCGAAAGTCTTCCCTGGCTGCTACTCAGCTGCAGCCCCAGATGCTCCTCCTGTGTCCACACACAGCGTGCTACTTGGGTTAGAATTAGTTGTGAACACATTTGACTCCTGGAAGACAGCATCCAGCTGGTCTTTGCTTTCCTGTTCTTATTTTGGTGCTCGAATACATTGACTACGGATCCTTAGTTTGCATTTCATGACCCTGAAAGTCTTTTGCCTAAGATGACACTTCTAGTGTAGCGTGATTGTCCTTCAGACTGTGCTCTGACCTCAGTGAGGAGTGGCCCCTGCAATCGACAGGCTCCTTTTTCTAGCCCTTCCCTATTCACTGCTATATAAAGTTCATCCTAATAATCCCTAGAAGTAACTCCTTACAAAGCATGAGATTTGACAGGCCCTGTGTGTTTTGGAACCTGCCAAGCCAGGAGGGTTTAAGATGGCTATTAACGATTCTGCAAATGCCATTTATACCAGAGATACAGCAGCATTTATCTGGCTTTCTTGGCTGTAGAACAGTCTCAGCCAAGCTGAAGCTGATTACATTGGCCATGCAACAAAGGTAATTTATTCATCATACACAAAACCTCCCGTTAACTAAAATCAGATTTTTAAGTGCTGATTGAAAGGAGAGCTGATGTATCAGGGCACAATTACCCTCTAGACCAAAAAGGCTACTCTTAAGGTACTTCTTAATTGTTTTCATTCCTAAACCTAATTATTGTTAGCTTTGCAGTGTCTAATAATTAACTTATTCATAGAACATTAACCTATATTTTTTGCCTTCACCACTCCCATTCTAATTCATAATTTTCATGTCTGGGGGCTTAATATCTGTTAAAGTCTCCCCAGATTTCTGGACGGCTTTTATTAAAAACACCTTATAAAGCAGGGGCTCAGCTGAATTCCTTCCCTGGGAGGATGTTGATTTCTTGAGAGAACTAGGAACTCTGGAGAGTTCTTCACATTCTCTAATTTATAGATGTGTCTCCCCAGCTTAAAATGGCAGTTGCCTCTTCCCCAAGTTTCAGCGGTCACCCATTACCATCTTGGTCTACCCCAAACCCAAGGCTGTAGACTCTCTGCCCCACTGGTGTCCACAACTTCAAGTGAATGCCAAACCAAGAGGACTTCTCTTCCTGGCTTTCTACACAGACTTTCGTGGGCTTTGCAGCCTCAATTAAATCCCTGACAGTTTTCTCTTCTGGCTCACTTGCAAAATAAATGCTTCGCAGCGGGTTGATTTTGCCCTCTCCATGTCTGTGTCCAGTGTGTGTGTAGTGATGGCGGTGGTGTGAGGAAGAGGTATGCATGTGCTTTGAAAGACATAATACAATTGTAAGCTTCCTTCACTTGACCATAGCTAGTTCAGGGACCAAAGGTTGAGGGATTGTGTAGGGCTGAGAAGGGGCGGTGTGTGTGTGTGTGCAGATGCGACATGGCAGCATTTAAGTGTTGACTTCCTGTTGCAAGTGCTGACTGATGGGAACAGACCACTGAGTGACGTGCACTCACCCACTGTGTCCGTTTTTCTCCTCTCCCCATCCTCTTTTCCTATCCCCTAACTCCACTGACTTGCTTTAGGGAAAGTAAGTGTGGTATTTACCAGATACATCTCTCAAAGCATCCAGGTTGATGTGCACAGGTAAGGTGCTGGTTTTCCGGTAGCTCCAGCCCCAAAACTTCCTTATATCCTCTTCCAAGGAGAAAGCCCTCCAGTGGGACCCTCCAGGTGATGGGATGTGACATTCCTGTGCACCAGACTCCTGCTTATTTTGCTCGCTGTAGCTTCAGTACTCAGACCAGCTCTCCGGTCTTGGGTTCTTTTTCACATCAGAATCTGAGGAGGTAAAGAAATCTAAATCTTAAAAGCAAAAAAGTTTCTAGTAGGCTGTTACATGGATCTCATTCAGTATATGGATATGTATGTGGACCCAGGACCCTTTCAGTTTCACACAGGAACCGTAGAGGTGACTGACTGTTCATTTGGCCTGAAAAGAGTCCTAGTCCATGTGGCTGAGGAGGGTGGGCAGGGGGAGTAGATCTGTCTGTTTTCTTTCTGAATGTCTTTCTTGTCCTTAGAAGTCATATTCTCTAGGAATTTGTCTTCTATCTCTGTCAGTGGTAGCTGACTCTTCTTTTTTTTTCAGGGAGGAAGATGAGTACTCAGAACTGCGATCAGAACTCAGCCAGAGTCAGCATGAGGTCAACGAAGACTCTCGAAGCATGGACCAAGACCAGACCTCTGTCTCCATCCCTGAAAACCAGTCCACCATGGTCACTGCTGACATGGGTGAGTCTGCCTGCCATTTCACGAAGCCAGAGTTTGGTTTCTGGATTGTAATGGGAATTTTAGAAATATGAGGCGGCCTGAATTAAAATTTAATTAGTCAGGGAGTTTGGTGAGTAGACGAAAGCACATCCATTTGAGTCCCTTACATGCTACTCTGTTGGAACTAAAGAGGTGAATGAGCTTTCTGCCCTGATGTTTGTGATTCGAACATAGATCACCTCTATTTGAAAATTCTGGAGATGGGGAACCAGCTGAAAAGGCTATTGTAGTATTCCAAGGTACAGTAAAAGCTGAGCTAAGATGGCAGGAATGGGGAGGATGGAATGGGTGACAACCCATTGTGGTGGAAGAACCAAAAGGTCTCAGTAACTGTTGGGTAAGAAGAAATCCAAAATGACTCTAACCTGTTGATCCTGAGTGGCTAAGAGAATGATCATAGTTTGTGGTAAGGATGTTTGAGAAATGAGTTGGGAAATAAATATATTACGTTTGAGGTTGTAGAGAAATGTCCACCTGGGAATACTTGGTTCGGTGTATTCTAAACTGCTGGTCATGACCTGTTAGTGGGTCTTGAGATTAAATGAAAAATCTTTCTTTTTTTTAAAGATTGTATTTATTTATTTGACAGAGAGAGACACGGAGAGAGAGGGAACACAGGCAGGGGGAGCGGGAGAGGGAGAAGCAGGCTCCCCGCCGAGCAGGGAGCCCGATGCGGGGCTCGATCCCAGGACCCTGGGATCATGACCCGAGTCGAAGGCAGACTCCCAACGACTGAGCCACCCAGACACCCCGAAAAATATTTTTTAAGTGAAATCAAATAGGAAAAAAAATAAAATGACAGTATGACTTCATGAAACTTACTTGTTGAGTTATGTGTGTGTGTGATAAGTTGCCGAATGAAATGTTTCTGCTGCGGGTTGCAGTCAACCCACAAAATGTTGCAAAACCACTGGTCTACTTGGAGATGCTTAACTGGATCTTTGGAGAGATAAGGGTTGAGGGTAAAGGCTTTGAAGTTATGAGGTAAGGAGATCTCTGTTGTCAAAAGGGTGTGGAGTCAGAAGACGGAGGAGCACCGTATCTTAAGAAATGTTCACATGTAGGGAAGATAGAAGAAGGACTACGAGAAGGAGGCGTAAACATAGTGTAACTTTCTTAGAACCCAAAATTTTATTGGGGGGAGAGTCTTGAATATAGTACACATTTATATTAATTATGAAAGTGCTGTAACATTAAGGAACATAGTACCATGAGAGTTTATCAAAGGAATTTTTTTTTTGAAGATTTTATTATTTATTTGACAGAGAGAGACACAGCGAGAGAGGGAACACAAGCAGGGGGAGTGGGAGAAGGAGAAGCAGGCTTCCTGCTGAGAGGGAGCCGGACGCGAGGCTCGATCCCAGGACTCTGGGATCATGACCTGAGCCGAAGGCAGACGCTTAACGACTGAGCCACCCAGGAGCCCCTCCTTTCTCTCTTTTTTTTTTTTTTAAGATTTTTATTTATTTGAGAGAGAGAGAGAGAGAGAGTGCATGGAATTTGATTCAGTTTAAGATTCTAGAAGAGCTTCTTCTAGGAAGTGACATTTGAGCCGAGAGCTGGAGAGTAAGTAGGAATTAACCAGTTAAAGGAGGAGATGCATTCAGGGGAGGGTGGGGGAGTGGATGCATTCAAGGAAATGAAAAGAGATCATGGAGGGCCCAGAGATGTGAGATGGAGGCTGGAGAGGTAGGCGGGAGCCATAGCATGCAGGATCTTGTAGACCGTATTAGAGAGTTTGACCATGAATCAAAGATGCACAAGAAACACTGAAAGATGTGAGTAGTGGGGGAAGGGGATGCAATGATCAGGTTTGCATTTTGAATCAATCATTCTGTAGTAAAGAGAATCAGTGGATCAAGAATGAATGGGGGAGGGGCGCCTGGGTGGCTCAGGCGTTAAGCATCTGACTTCCGCTCAGGTCATGATCCCAGGGTCCTGGGATCGAGCACCGCATCAGGCTCCCTGCTCCGCGGGAAGCCTGCTTCTCCTTCTCCCATTCCCCCTGCTTGTGTTCCTGCTCTCACTGTGTCTCTCTCTGTCAAATAAATAAATAAAATCTTTAAAAAAAAAAAAAAAAAAGAATGAATGGGGGAGGCCAGCTAGGAAACCATTGCTAAAGTCTCAGTGGGTATGATTCTTGCTAGGATGAGGGTGGTGGTAGTTAAGATCTAGAAAGATTTAATGTTGGCAAGATCTGCTGAAGGATTAGAAACGGAGGGGAAAAGGAAGTATGTATGCGGACATGTTCTCCAAGTGTCTGGATCGCACGATGGGTGGACGGCACTGCCGAGTCCCAACATGGGAGCACAGGAAAAAGGACCAGGTGGTTTTGCGTCGAGTTTTGTTTTGTTTTGTTTTACTTGAAGGAAGTGGGAGTGCAGGGTGGAGCGCCTGTGTTTTGTTTGGGCGTAAGTTTGAGGTGTCTTGAGGTGTCTGGGTGGAGATGCTTCTGAAGGCAGCAGGTATTGATGAGAAGCCAAGAGGAGAGGTCTAGGCTGAAGAAAAGCAGTTAGGAGACACTGAGTTATGTTCAGTTACCAAAGCAGTGGGAGGCCGTGGTAGAGCGAGGAGTGCAGAGAACCAGGGCCTAAGCCTTGGGGGCCACCAGCCAGGGAGGAGACCCGGCAGAGCTCCTGGCAAGGATGTGTCCCTCCTCATTTTAGTCTCGGTTTAAATGCACCTCCTTTGAAAGCATCTCATGGGCACTAGCCTGCAGCTTCCTGTGTTGACTCTGGCACTGCCCCATTTGTCTCCTTCTATTGAATTGAAATTTTAAATGATGTATTTCTAGCTCTTTGCTTGACTGACCATCCCACTAAACGCCACTGGGCAGAAGCATGTTTATCTACTAGCAGATCTCCAGAGCCCACCGCTGGGCCTGGTACATAGTGTGTGTTTGGAGATGTTTGCTGGGATGAACATGTGAAGCAGTCAGCGAGTCCATCAAGCAGTCGGCCGGCCAAAGCTGTAGGAGGAAAGGAGGAGAGCCATGTCTGGGAAGTCAGTGGGGACAGAGAAAGCTCTAAAAAGGAAGAGGTCAGTAGGATGGATGGGTGCTGAGGCTAGCAAAGTCATGGAGAGCTGTATACTGATACTGATGTGATCCCAACAGAAATGGAGTGAGGAATAGAGGCACCTCCTAGATCCTCGGGCTCTTGGCTTCAGGCTGACACTGCCTCTCTGAAATTCACCTGGACCCCTACCCTGGGCCTTGAGTTAAAACACACGCAACCTCCGGGGACCATCCCAGCTGTGGGTCCAAGTCCCATGTGCTGCTATACCAGCGCCGCAGTCTCTAACCCTAGTGGCCCGAGGCTTCTGGACTCTGCCCTCCAGCTTCGCGAGTGGGACAGGTGCAGACAGCCCAGAAGTTCCCATTCAAGCAAAGAGATAAGCCTATGCTGATCCCTCCATTCATGTCTCTGAATGTGTATTTTATGAAATAAGTGCCCCATGCTCCAGTAAAGTTTCTTAGTCAAGTAAGGTTGGGAAGTAGAGGGATAAACCTACTTCAGTGGGCTGGGCATCTTTGCTGTGGGACTTCTCAGAGCTCCTAACAGAGTGCTCAGTAGCTCAGGCTGTCTGCCTGTCCGTGCTGTGAGCTGGCTTCCTTTTCCCAAATGATGAATCTCAAATCCTTTCTTTCTCCTCTTCCCCATTATAAATATATGTTCATTATAGCCAGTGATAGTATCTCTGCCAACAAGACTAAGCTCCTGGAGGGAGGGGACCCCATCTGCCCAATGTCTGTGTGTGTTCTCTGCCCACAGAGGCGGCCTCGATTCACTTATTCAGCAACTCACTGGGTGCTGGGCGAGGGACTGGGGGTGTGAGACACAGGATCTGCCCTCAGATTGCTGTCCTCACATGCTCTCATCTTTCGCACCGAGAGTGATGTCTTGTCTCCTGACCACGGACTATCTGCCCCCACAGAACTGGGCGTCCCCCACCTTGGGCCATGCTAGCCTCCTCATACCTGACCAGCTTGTCTGTCCTCACTGTTCCCTCTTCCTGGAGTGTTCCTTCCCTGAGCCGACCCTCGGCTTCCTCCACCTGTCAGGGCCCGGGTGGAGCACTCTGGCCTTCCCTCACCCTCAACCTGAGATGAGAAGCAAAGAGGAGAGGTCTAGGCTGGAGAAAAGCAGTTAGGAAACACTGGGTTATGTGCAGTTACCAAAGCAGTGGGAGGCCGTGGTAGAGCGAGGAGTGCAGAGAACCAGGGCCTAAGCCTTGGGGGCCACCAGCCAGGGAGGAGACCCGGCAGAGCTCCTGGCAGGGAGGCCAGGCACTCTCCTCCCTTTCTGCTTCATTTCTCCTCACAGCACTTAGCTCTTCCTGGTGGTTCACTGTATGTGCCTTTCTCTTATCGTGTATTACTAGTTGTACTAGTCTCTCATGCGAGAATCTAGAATGCAGGCCCCACGAGGGCAGGGCTGTCAGCCCTCTTGCCTGCCATTTGTCACAGTACCCACACAGAGGAGGCACCCAGATACCAAGTAGCAGCGAATGCCATCTTGGAGCGCACACTTCTCCGGAGGATGCAGACAAGCCAACGGGGAATGACCCTCAGTGAGGTGAGGCCCACGACAGGAGGTGGACAGCGGGTCCTAGCCACACCCAGGGGCAGGAGCCTCAGCCAAGACCTCCCTGAGGTCGCATCTAGCAGAAAGCCGAGGAACAGATGGGAGTGAGGCAGGTGAAGAGCAGGGGCAGGAGGAGAGCACGGGAGGCCGGCAGCTGCCGGCTCTCTGGGGAATGCAGGCGCGGGGACAGCGAGGAGGAGGAGGGGCGCGTGACGGCTGCGGCAGAGCGCAGTCCCCGGGTGTGGTCACTGGGACTGGACTCTGCCTCTCCTTACTCCTTTGCCATTTTCCAATTAAACTGCTTCAATAGGGAAAAAAGCTTCCATATATAAACACCATTATAGGAAATCATTAAAAAGCGGCCATTTCATTATGGTTGCTATATTTGCAAGCCTGCATTAGCAACCCAAAGGTTTTCTTGAGCTGGATTTTATATGCAGAGTTTGCTGCGGTATATTTGCTGATCTTCATTTTAGATAGCAGGAGTTAGTCCCATCTATTCCCTTCCTCAGAAAGCACTCTGCTTTTGTTTGCAAGCCCCACCCATCAGAGCCAGCCTGCCCCTTCAGAAAGCTGGCTCCTGGGCACTGTCCTCAGGCCCTGGAGGAGGAGACCAACAATTTAGAAAGTGCTCTGACTTACCCGACCAGTCTCTGGAAGGAGGAAGGTCCCGGCAGTGTCACATTGCATCTGAAATGGTTCTGGCTCTGTTCAAACCTGGTCACACATTTTGGAAGATAAAGGTAATTAAATAGACAAAGACAAGGCAGGAATCGTAGCTTGGGACTTCTATTCCCTCAGTTTGGCAAAGAGCTCTAGTTGAGAGAGGCTGGCTATAATAGATAACCTGTTTCGCTCACGTACTTTGTGTTGAGCATTTACATGCATCCTCATGTGTAATCCTCAGCCTTGAGAGGAGGCCCTGTAAAACTCATCTGTAAAATTGGGCTAACAGAGTTCAGAGGGGGTGGGTCACTTGTGCAAGGCCGCACAGCTAATGGGTTCTCGCTGCTCTTGGTGCCCATGTATCTGTGGATGGCTTCACCCTTACTCCAACGTGCCCACGGTGAGCGTGCCCCGCTGCCCGCAGTCCTCTGAGGTCTCTAGTGCGGGTGGGGCTTGAGGGAGCAGCTGTGGCATCACGGCACCTGGCTTAATAGCAGAGTGTTGTTGTTAATCGAGATTTTGCAGACCTCCATCTTAGAAAACAACACTTTGAGGCCAAATGATTCTGGGTGTTGCTGTAGAGCAAAACACAGATGTGTGTGCATGGGCTCATTGCAGCACACACGTTAGTGCGTGTGCGGTGTGCTCCCTGGCGGGCTGCTTCCCAGCTCTGTTCGTGGGATGGCAGAGCTCACCTGGAGCAAAATCCTTGGTCCGATGGACCTTTGCACAGCCTGTGTTGGGTTCGACTCCTTACTCTGAGCTCTCTTCTGGTTTTAGGTGAGAAATTCTTATTTTTCTGGAATCTAGCAATGCTCAACTATTATCCCCTTAGGGATGAAAGGAAGCATATGATACCTTGTTTGCTGGTGGGATCATTTCGATAGAGATTTCCTCCTTATGAGTAGTTTTTGGAGGACAACCAAGGAGGAATTTACACATGAAACCTGGCTCTTTGGCACGGCTGTGATTATGAAATATGTTTAACGTTAAAGCCAGATTTTCCTGGCTCCATGGCCACTGAGGCTTAATGGCTTCAGGAAAAATGTTCCAGAGTGTCAGGCAGCCACTCCCAGTGAGGAGAAGGGGGATCGGGCAGGGAGAGGCAGCCCTGCCTCCTCCAAAAAAACGATTTCTGCAGGGTTGGGAGAGAAGTGGTTACAAAGGCAAAGGAGCCTGTCTGGAGAAAATGTGCATTTTGTTAGGAGTGAGGGGACTAGATAGCCAGTTATTCTCCAGCAAAGAATTTTTAAAAGACAATCAGGTTATTTGTAACCTGATTCTGGAACTTTGAGGAACTAGTCCATAGGTTGGAAAGGTTAGATGGGGCTGAAAACAGCACCTTGAGTAGTTGATGGAATAGGCTGAGCCCTTTGTTGCCCTTTTTTCCCGTCGCCTTACTTTAATTGGGCAGCTTAATTTCTTCCAAGAGGTTCACAGTGTTGGGCATCCCTGAGAACCAAGCCCAGAGGAGAACTTTGAAGTTTTGAACATGGACTCACCGGAGGACTCTTTGGGATGGCTGTGTGCTTTCTCTTTGGGATCTGAGCCTGCTCAAACAAGACCTGTCTGTGAACGTCAGCAAGGCAGAGTGACTGAGGAGTCCATCTAAAATCATTCTGGAACTTTCCTTAGAGTAATCAAGCTTAAAGGCAGGAAAGCTCACTGCCACTTCAGTTTGTGTTACTTTGGAATATTTCCCTCAAATTGTACTCAATAATTTTTTTTCAGCCCCTCAAAGACACTTGGGGTATAAGATGCAAATGGCAAGGCTTTGACCCACCACATTTGTTTAAAATGAGTTCCCATCAATGTGGGGATTCAGGAACTCCTTTTATAATGTAAGTAGTCTAGATTTTCTAAACAGACTATGTCCCTTCAGGTTAGATTGGAGTTTTTGGTGATTTGAAACTCATGACATAAAGCCACATTATAAAGAAGTGTTGCATCCAAGACCAGCCCGTGAAAGCCTGTTTTCATCTGTAATGGGAGTGAAGTATGGGACCTCCCTAATGCTACTACCACCCCAACGATTGTTCTGGGGGACAGGATTGTGTCGACCACATTTGGCTGTTAGGGGCACATCTGCCCCCTTCTTCGGGAAGTTCTCCCATCCCTGCCACAGCGAGAGCCCCGGGGTCTGGGACAGGTACCTACAGCCTACTCTGCATTTGTCACTGTTTGCTCTCGAGGGCTTAAGACAAGGGCTGGTCTGAAAAGGGCCCTTGAGCTGAGATGGGAGACCAGGCACGGAGGAAGGGCCCTTTGGACCAGAGGTTAGTGAGCTTGGGGGAGAACTGTCAGAGGTGATGTTGTAGAGACACAGACTGCATGAAAACTGCAAACTGACAATAGCAAAAACAAAAACAAATTCAGGCTGCTAAGATTTGGCTGAAATGGAAGTCCTGAAAATACAGCTTTGTTTTCTTCAGGGAAAAGAAACCCATCACTCCTGGCGAAGTTAGGACCCGGCCAGGGTAGTGGCTGGTGGCTACCCCCCTGATCCGTGCCTGTGGCTTTGGGGGGGACTTGGGTGTGGCAATGACACTTTTTCAGGAGAGCATTTTGGTTCCCGTGGCTGCACTGAGAAATGGATCATCATAGGGGTCCCACGTCACATCTTGCCTCAGTGTACCCACGCTCTGTCAGGCCTCCTGGCCTTGAATGGTAAGGTATTTCTTTCCCCTCCACTTTTTATTTGAAAAACTTCAAACTTACATAAATGGTAGAATGAACCCCAGTAAACCCTTTGCCTAGACTGACTAGTCATTAACGTTATGCCACATTTGATTTTGCACACACGCGGAAATATTTTTCCGGAGCTATTTGAAAGTAAGTTGCAGACCTCATGATGCTTCACCCTAAATATATCAGCACAGACCTCTTAAGAACGGGGAACGTCTCTTTTTTAACCACAGCACTTTTATCATACCCGAGAATTTTAACCCAGATGGAACGTTATATATAGTCCATATTCCAATTTCCTCCAAATGTACCATTCATGTCTTTTGTTGCTTTTGTTTAATCCAGGATCCAGTCAAGGCTCACGCATTATATTTAGTTACCACGTCTCTTTATGTTCCTTTCATCTAGAACAGGTTCGTTCCCCCACCTTTCCTGTCCTTCATGACATTGACATTTCTGAAGAGGCCGGGTTTGTAGTGCCATAGAAGGTCCTCAGTCTGGATGGTCTGATTGTTTTCTTGGTATTAGATTTGAGGTTAGCATTTTTCGCAAGAATATACAGGGGCAATGATGGGCCCTCACGACTGTCGCCACAGGAAGTTCATGATAGCAGTTTGTCTGTGGTGCTGTCAATGGTGATGTTGAGGTGTTTTTGAGCTATAACAACATGGTTCCTCCGCATTCTCTTGCCTTCGGGAGATGCAGGCCCTGTGCATATTACGCTGGGTGCAACTGCCTGGGTACTGTCCTTCTCCTTTCTCACAGACCCGTCCATCTCCACCTTCTATTTCTCCATTTGTTGTGTTGCCTTGTTCTCGTTTTGCTTCTTCCGCCCTGCATGCAAGGAGGGAACTGCTTACACAGGAAAGCCACAACCCTCCTCGTCTCAGCCTTGGAGCCACAACAGGGGCTGGACTGTTAGGTCCCTAAGGACATCACCTCTGGCCTCTTAGCAGAACATCTAAATTGCTGCTGAAAGAATCTGTAGCTCTTTCCTCTACTTGACTTGCCTTACAAGGCGCACGATGGGTGGCCGTCGGAACAGAGATGGGGGGACATGTGCTGGTGGGGGTTACGGTTATGCCCTGAGCTGCTGCACTGCACAGGGAAGGCCTTTGGACTGTGCGCAGCAAGCCTACAGCTGCTTCTGTTCCTCAGACCGGCTCAGATTCACTGTGCCTAACAGCTCTAGCTTGAGTGGACACATCCACCTTGGGGATCCACCCAACGGAAAGCTCTCTGCCTTTTTAGCACGGTGTGTTCTGCCCCAAGATAGGTCTTAGATTTGATGATTCTTTAGCAGTGAGCAGATGAACAAAAACCGGATACTTATAAAAAGTTGATTTACAAAAAGTCTTTCTTTTACACGTTCAACTCAGGTAGTCTTTACTGAGCACGATCCACTGTTGTGAGCATCTGGGAACAAAGGACTAATAAACAGTCATTGGTCCCCAGGGCTGGGCTTAGTAGGGTCGATATGTCAGTTAATAAATAATTACAGGGAATGCGATGCCTCAAAGAGAGAAGTAAAGACAAGACTGTGGGTGGGTGGGGGATGGGCGAAATGTGTGAAGGGGAGTGGGAGCTACAGGCTTCCGGTTACCGGATGAGGGAGTCACAGGGATGAAAGGCACAGCAGAGGGAATATAGTCAGTGATGTCAAAATAGCGCTGTGTGACGATAGCAGCTACACCTGTGAGAATAGTGTAGTGTATAGACTTGTCCAATCACTGTGTTGTACACCTGAAACTAATATGACATTGTATGTCAACGATAGTACAATTTAAAAATTTTTAAGGAAAAAAAATTTTTTTAAAGACCGTAGGTGATCAGGGAAGGCTTCCAGAAAAGGGTATTTCGAGGCAAAGCTTGGAAAAGGAGCCCTTAGAAAGAGGAGAAGGAGAGGCTTCCAGACGAGGCAGACACATGGCCATTTATTCTGGACGGGAAGCCCCGGGAGTGTGTACTCTGGAGGCTGGGTCTGTGTTTTGGAGCAGATCCATTCTGGTACAGGTGCACAGCTCAGAATCAGGGAGACCAGGGGAGTGTTTCTAATGTCTCATGTTTTATTGGGGTTAGGGCTTTTATAGGGGGTTCAAAAAAAAAAACAAAACAAAGAACAGGCAGCCTCTGACACCTGGTTCGAAATGAGCCAACTCTGGCATAGTTTCTTGTATGCAACTCGGCGGATAGGCTGAGCTGATCCTGAGGGAGAGAGAAGAAAACCAGTGTATGTGTTTAACCAAGCCAGAACGCTGGTTAGGCTTAATTTTCGTAGCCGTGAATGCCCTCTGACCCTCTTTCCGGACTCTCCTAGTACTCGGGTCTTCCCTCAAACAGCAACGTAAAAACCTAAGCCTCTGGGGTCTCGTTAGAAAAGTTAACCTGAGCTGTCGTGTCTTCAGCTCCTCTCAGAAATGTAACTGGGAAAAGTCCTATTCAGAACTGACAGCCGAGGCGGGGCTGCAGACGGACGGGGCCCGGGGGGGCAGCGAGCGGTGGTGAGGGAAGCAGAGGAGCGCCGTGGCCATGCCGAGTCCGAAGGGGCCGGCTGCCGGCTGCTGCACACCTGGCAGTCATGTGAGGAGTGAGGAGCCGGGCCCCGTATTGCCAGGCCTGACTCGACAAGAAGAGCCATAAATTCTAATGACTTTCAAATGCTGACAATTAATTCAAAACTGTTCTAAAAAAACAAAAACCAAAAAGGCCGTGCCAGATACCTACTCCTGCTGTCCAAACAACACTCATCCTGGGCCGCAGGTGGCTGGGCTGCATCCTCTGGTCAAAGGGAGATGCTCGTTCCACTTAATCATCTGTGTCGTCTGTCTCGTCTTTACAGCAAATTAGACAATGGAAGGCACAGTGCCAAGATTGTGTGAACTTACTCCTTCCCAGAAGTCCCTTCATGTTGTACTTGAATGGCCCACGGCTTAATTTTAATTGAAGGTTCGCATAAGAAGAAACCATATGAAATCTGCGTCTCTTTGAAACTGGGTCTGAGGAGCCTGGCAATCCCATTGCTTTACACCACACATGAAGTCCCATATACCTCAATTCTTTTAGCATCTGTGGCTGAAAACACAGTGTCTCTCTTGGGAAGCCGGAATGCTTCCTCCTTTCTGACAGGAGAGGTTTCATTTTCGCTCTGGCTGCCAGGAAGCTCAGGGCTAAGTGGAAGAGTCCGCCCCAGCAGCCGTGTGAACCTCCATCAGCGTCCTTGTCCTTTCCCTGGGTCCGGTCATTCTGTTTCCCCCTTTCGTGTGGGTGTTTGCTACAGGCCACTTCAAATTCTTCTTTGGAAAGAGAAAAATAACCTCCGTTAAAAGAATGTGTATCCTATACGATGGGCCTCCTCTTTGTCCTTGGCACGCGGGGCCAAGCCATCACCTTTCTTAAACAAAGCACAGCACAGCCTGAGGTGCTGTAGCGAGTCAGCCTCCGTGTCACCCTCATGACAAGTGTGGAGCTCAGTGGCAGGATGTACATTCAGAGTTGTGCCACCCTCACCGCCATTCGTTTCCAGGACTTTCTCATCCTCCCAAACAGAAACCGTGTGTCTGTAAGCAGCATTGCCCCACCCCTGGTAAGCTCTACTCTACGTCCCTCATCTCAGGGGAATCATGTAACATTTGTCCTTTCGGAACTGGCTTATTTCTGGTGTAATCTTCTCAAGGTTCATCCATGTTGTAGCAGGCATCCAAATTTCCTTCCTCTTGAAGGCTGAATAACATTCCATTGTGTATATAAGCCACATTTTGTTTTTCCATTCATTGGTCAATGGACCCTTGGGTTGCTTCCACCTTTGACTATTGTGTATGAGGTTGGTAGGAACATGGGTGTACAAGTATCTGTTTGAGCCCTACTTACGACTCTTTTGAAATTGGATTGAGAAATGGGATTGCTGGAGGATAGGGTAGTTCTATTTTTAATTTTTGAGGAACTGCTATAGTGTTTTTCACGGAGATTGCACCATTTTGCATTCCCACCATTAGGGCACAAGGATGCTAATTTTCTCTCCATATCCTTACCAACACATTATTTTATGTTGTTGTTGTTGTAAACAGTAGCCATCCTAATGGGTGTGAGGTGATATCTCATTGTGGCTTTGATTTGTGAATGAGGCACCTTTTGCACAGTCTGGAATACTTGGTCCCTGTCTCAGTTTATCCTGCTCCTCTGGTCCCTTAACAAGAGGTCCCTTAATCTCTCTTGCATTTTGTAGAGACTCCCAGTGCCTTAACCTGTGGTGTTGATGCTCTCGTCTGTGGCAGGGGCCAGATGATGCAGAACATTGTAGGTCGGGAGAAGGGACTGAGAATTTATTCCAACTCAATGTCTAGAGGAATATGGCACAGACTCTGAAAGCTAATTTCACTCTGTATGGAGCAGCACTGATGCTCGGGGAGAATGGTGGTGAGTGATTGGTGCTGGGGGGCAGCGCTCAAGGGACCCAGGATAGCTGCTCCAGCCAGCCTAGCCACCTTGTCCTCCTAAACTGAAGAATGACAAAAAGACAGCCACGTGTCACTGGATCACTAGTGGGACTTGGATCAAACCACTGTGCAGAACTCGGTGGATAACAGGCGGGAGTGTGTGGGGTTCATCATCCAACCTGTGCCTTAGACATTTGGCTTCCTAAGACCATAGAAAGCATTAATGGCCCTCTTTGGTTCAAAGGGAAGAAGCTCAGCTATTTTCAGTCTGGATGTTTATTTA
Organism: Neomonachus schauinslandi; assembly: GCF_002201575.2. Lineage (NCBI taxonomy): Eukaryota > Metazoa > Chordata > Mammalia > Carnivora > Phocidae > Neomonachus > Neomonachus schauinslandi. The sequence goes on along the minus strand of NC_058409.1, from coordinate 85,609,942 downwards.
CATACCCTCCTCATCTCCTGATTCTCCATCCTGTACCAGCACCATGTTCTCTGTGGTCACTTTCCCCAGGGTGGTAGTGGACAGCTGAGAGAAGGGACTGTGGCATTTCCTCGTACACCTGTGAGCCTCTCAAGGTTGAGGAGAGTCTCTTATTTTTGTACCCTGCTGCTAGCCTGAGGCCAGGGCTCAGCAACTGTTTGGTTAAGCAATGAGAAAGAAGTATCGGCCAGGTTTATACACCCTCCCCCTGTTCCCCAAAGCCCAACATCATCGGCATGCAGCCTGGTTCCACCTCTAGGTCCTGCCAGAAGATCCCAGAGCAGACATGTCCAGTGTGATCACTGTATCAGGTGGAGCTGTGCTGGGGAAATCCAGATGGAATGTGTGAATAGAACCATCTTTCTTCCTCATCCCACTCATAAGCACTTAATAATGCAGATAATTCAGGAGTTACGTGAACTCCAGCCCTGTGTACCAAGAACCCTGCAGCTCAAGGTAAGTGATCATTTGGAGAAATTTCTCTGATTATTACTTACAATTAAGTGTGCTTCAGAGAGAGTTCCAGCGGCATGCTCTGGACCTCCTTAGCTTGAGTTGGTGGTGGGCACCTGTGGTGCCCTTCTCCAGAGGATCTTCTCCAGAGGACCTTCTGCAGTGAGGACTGTCCCCCAGTTGTTAGCAGCTCAGGGCATGGTCTATGATGAGGACAAAAAGCATAAGGTTGATGTAAAACAGGCTGCTACTGGCAGTCTGTGTTTCCAGTCTGTCTCTTAAATACATGATGTGAGGTTCGTATTTGCCCACTTAAAAATAATTCTTGATCACCTACACTCTTCTGTGTTGGAGATACAATGGTGAGGAACATCAAAGTTTCTTCTTCATGGAGCTCACATTTCAGTAGAGAAGAGGTAATAAACACATAAGTCTGATCAGATAGTGGTAATTGCCACGAAGAAGATAGGATAATGGGGTAGGGACTGAGCAGGGAGAAGAGCCAGAACCCCATGCTTTTTAGATAGGGAAGAGCTTGGTGAAGAGGTGGCATCTGAGCTGAGACCTGAGTAAGTGGAGACTTGGGTGGAAATCAGTCTTGGCAGAGGAAACAGCAAAGGAAAAGGAGGCATGCTCCAGGGATGGAGAGAAGGTCAGGAGTGTGAATAGAGCGGAGCGAATGAGGGGGAGGTAGGCAGATGAGGCAAGGACAGGGTCCGTGGTTCTCACCCTGGCTGCATGTGAGAGTGATCTGAAGACCTTTAAAAATTTTCTCAGTGCCCAAGCCCTACCCCCCAGAGACTGTGATTTAATTGGTCCGCAGTGGGGCCTGCACAGGGATAATTTATAAAAACTCCCCAGAAAATTCCACAGTGCAACCTGCGTTGAGAACATCATCAGTCTTGATCATGCAGAGTCTTACAGACTGTGGTGAGGAGTTTGGACTTGAGCTGAATGACAGTGGGAAGCCATTAGGTGGTTTGGGCTAGGGGAGTAACATCTGACTTACATCCTTGAGAAGCTCACTTTGGCTGCAGTGTGGGGAGTGGAGGTTGGAGGTTGTTCGGGTGGGTTCACTGAAGAAATGATGGTAGCCTGAACTGTGGTGGTATCGATGGAGATGGTAAGAAGAGGTCCCTTTGGGGATAAGTTTTGGAGGTTGCACTCACAAGGTGGATTGGGTTTAGGATGTGGGGCAAAAGGAAATGAAGCTTGCCTGACAGGTAACCTGAATAACTGAGCTGATGGTGGTGCCATTCAAGAGCTGGGAAGGAATAGGTGTGAGAGGAAGGGGAATAATTGGGTCCATTGGTTGGTGTGCAAGCCTCAGGCTGTCTTCTCTCTAGATTCAGGTAACTTGGAGATCCAGGCAGTCAAATAAGGTTGACCAAAAGATTCTGATATATTCTGTTACTATAGTACTGAGTTTCTTGATGTCTTCTAAAGGTAAGCCCCAAAAGCAATGGACTGTTGTAGTGCATGGAAGCTGTGATGAGAAGGGAGGAGGAACAAAGAAGAGAAATTGAAGACGTTGAGCTTCTTTCTTTTTTTTTTTTTTTAAAGATTTTATTTATTTATTCATGAGAGAGAGAGAGAGAGGTAGAGGGAGAAGCAGACTTCCCGCAGAGCGGGGAGCCCGATGCGGGACTCGATCCCAGGACTCCGGGATCGTGACCTGAGCCAAAGGCAGACGCTTAACCATCTGAGCCACCCAGGCGCCCGTTGAGCTTCTTTCATGTAGGAATCAGACTGGATGTAGGGGAGGAATGCCCTTTGAGAGGCTGCTTAACACCTGTCTTGCTATAATCCAAAATAGCAGGTTATTTGTGTTTGACTTTAAGGGGATTTTTTCCCCCAGCAGAATTATCTTCTAAAATATTTGTAGCTCATACTAAGATTATAATTAATTTTACTTCCCAGACCAAGCCCTAGATGTCCAGCAATTAAAAGTAACCCAGAGTTGGGCGCCTGGGTGGCTCAGTTGGTTAAGCGACTGCCTTCGGCTCAGGTCATGATCTTGGAGTCCCGGGATCGAGTCCCGCATCGGGCTCCCTGCTCGGCAGGGAGTCTGCTTCTCCCTCTCCCACTCCCCGTTTGTGTTCCCTCTCTCGCTGTGTCTTTCTCTGTCAAATAAATAAATAAAATCTTTAAAAAAAAAAAAAAAGTAACCCAGAGTTTTCACCTGGGTGGCTCAGTTAGTTAAGCATCCAACTCTTGATTTTGGCTCAGGTCATGATCTCAGGGATGCGAGATCAAGCCCCAAGTCATGGAGCCTGCTTAGGATTCTCTCTCTTCCTCTGTCCCCCCCCCCCCACCGTTCTCTCTCTCTCTCTTTAAAAAAAGGAAAAAATGTAACCCAGATTTTTTAAGTCAGGATCAAATTATTAGAATGACTTACAAGACCTTTACATGGAGAACAATATGAACTTCATTAGAAGAGTTTACTTTTCCCCTGATGGAAAAGTGGGTTAAATTGCAATGGTAGAGCACATTGATTGGTCACATCAGAAAAAAGTCCTGATTATAAGCTCACTGAAGGCAAGGACTGTCTCTTACAGTTTATTTTTTTTTTAATGCCTAGTGTCTCTGCTCACTCTGGGCCTTTTTTGCTTTGTTGAGTAAAGCTCTGAGATCTTTGCTGAAACTCTTTCTGGAGTCATACTTGTCTGAATAGCTAAGGAGGAAGGTTGACCAGAAGGCTTCTGAAGTCCCAACAGCCTCTTCTGGGACCCTTCTTTGTTCTTACCAAAGAACTTGAGACATAGCTCCCTTCGAGTGAAAGACTAGAGCATTTAGTGTGGGATGGCTGTCTAGAAAATGACCGTGGTCTGAAACTCCTTAATAAAGGCTTTACCTTTGCTCTAAGCCTCAGAGGCAGTACATACCAGCAGCCTATTGACATGAGGCCGCATAGCATTAAAGTCTAGAATATCAGGCTCCATTGCCATTCCATTTTACCCGACTGGTTTCCTCATGGTGAGTGAAATGGAGAGCACCCGTTGCCCACCTGCCTGCTTAACTCATCGTGTCCACCTTCACTCACAGATAATTGCAGTGACCTGAACTCAGAGCTGCAGAGGGTGCTGACGGGGCTGGAGAATGTCGTCTGCTGCAGGAAGAAGAGCAGCTGTAGTCTCTCCGTGGCCGAGGTGGACAGGCACATCGAGCAGCTCACCACAGCCAGTGAGCACTGTGACTTGGCCATCAAGGTATATGCTCCCCATTCTGGCTGGCTCTTTGAGGGCATGTGAGGGAAATGGTCAGATCTCTTTCTTCTGAAGTGTGGTTTTCTCAAATACCTGTTAGGAATGAGTGTTTCTAAGAAAACCGTACTATACTTCGGACCGCCAGGGAGAGGTAGGAGCCCTGTAAATTTTTGTTGGGCTGAATCATGTTTAAAAAAAAAGTCATTATGTCAGCAGTCAAGATCACTGGCTTTTCAGGAAAAGTGACGGTTTCCTTGAAAACTCAGACTCCTAGTATTGAACCGTATCATTTTAGTGTGGCCCATCATGTAGCACTCGCAAGTTGTAGGATTAACTTGGAAGTTTCACTTAAACTTTAAGGCCTCTCATATATTAATTCAGAAGTTAGCAATTCATGGTGCTAACAAGAGGGAAGTTCAGGGCTTGAGTGAGTCATCTGTCCTGAGCACACTGGACGAGGCCTCAGCCACACCTTCCACAGCCTTCCATCTTGGTGCCTTGGGAGCTCGAATGAGGAATGTGCTGCATCTGCACAGAGTCCTCATGAGAGCAATGGGAACGCCAAGGCCTATTGCTACTGGGCCTCTGGTATCTGTATATGACTTCACCACAGCTTAGTAACCTAGGCATAGCAGTTCAAACTGAAAAGTCTGGGAGGAGCCCACGTAAAGGGAAAATGTGACACATTAATTGAAAAATCCCTTCGACACTAGGCCCAAGGTTCTATCCACAGGAATCCTGGCTTTCACAAAAGCGCTGTGGTATCATCTCACGGTAAACCATGGTTCATATTTATAACACAGCTGGTTTTCCATCTTATTCATCGCAATTATAAACATATAGTTGATGTGGTTTGGGGAGGCAACCGCTGTCGTTTGTTTTGTTGGAGTCTCTGAGGCCCTGTATTGGATTGTAATGTCAATTTGGGTGTTAGTCCTGGCCTCAGCATTGCGAGGGCAGGAGGGGGTCGAGGGTTTCTGCCAAGCAGCAAGGGACGGACGGAGTAGGCCTGGAGCAGGGCTGAAAAGAGCTTCAGATCTGAGGGGAAGGATGAAGCCCCACGTGTGGAAAGTGACAGCAAGATTTGTGTAACTTCTTCATCACGGAACCAATGTGGGCATCCAAGGGTGTAGTCCCCTCACATTCTTGCATTTTTGAGACCACCTGTTTCTCCTCACATCTGCCTTCTGCCCTACATGGTCCTCCTCCCTCTTTTTTCCGTATCAGTTTGTTGGCTTATGCTTCCTATGCCAAAGGGCAGTGATGGGAATGAATAGTTTCTGAAGCAAAGCAGAATTACTTCTTCCTTTTTTTTCCCCTAATTTTATGCATGTCTCTTCTCCATTAATACTACATCTTAAATGAATTTGTAAAAGTCTCCAAGTACTATTAAGATTCTATTCTTTTTCGCTCATAGCTGTCTTATTAATTAATGAAATCCCTGCTGTCTTAGAAACATCCACAATGAGCTTCGTCTTTTCTGTGTCACTGAGGTTTATTTTTGTCTTCCACATCTTGGGACTGAACCTCATTCACACCCTCTGAATTCTGATGTGACACCAAAAGCTGGAAATGGTGATGTGACTTCTGCTATCCCAGAGTTGCAACATGGGAGGCCTATGATTTGGGAAACTTCAAGTTAGCTTTTGTGTGCTGTTTGCAACTTCGCACTTGCACTGTGAAGCCCGCTAATGGGCTTGCTGTCTGGTTACATGTATTTACCAACTCTGGAACGTGGACGGAGGACTGAAGCATTTGTATGGACGTGGCCGTTAGAACCACAGATAGACAAACATCCCATGAAGGGACTGTGTTGTTCTGACTCTGGGGACTGTTGGGAGACGCAGACTGTGACCCAGGCGAGTGACAGAGCCTTCTCTGAAAATGGGGAGAGGGTGATTTGGGGGTAGTCATGGTTAGTGTTAGCAGTGAAAGGACCGTAGAACCCACTCCTGTCGACACTCGCACCCATCCTGCCTATTGTCTTCCCTTCTCCTCGCTCCCAGGGAACCCACTGGGCTTGTCTTTGCGTTTTCCAGACAGTCGAGGAGATTGAAGGGGTACTTGGCCGGGACCTGTATCCCAATCTGGCCGAAGAGCGGTCTCGTTGGGAGAAGGAGCTGGCTGGGCTGAGGGAAGAGAATGAGAGCCTGACCGCCATGCTGTGCAGCAAAGAGGAGGAGCTGAACAGGACCAAGGCCACCATGAACGCCATCCGGGAGGAGCGGGACCGGCTCCGGAGGCGGGTGAGCGCACCCAGTCTGGCCTGGCCAGGCCTTCCCCCTGGACTGTGGGGCTGGAAGACAAACAAGCATGTAAGAGCCAAGGGCAGCCCCAAGAATTTTGTGGCATTCGTAGTCTTGGGAATCTCCATCCCTTTCTGACCAGGAAGTCATTCTCAAAAGGGGAGTAGTTTGAAAGCGCTGAGGTATGCAGGTAAGATTTTAAAAAACACTATTCTCTGGAATCACAAATCTAAGTGGATGGTAAAATTTTATCAGTGCAGTGACTCTCAAACCGTTCTCCAGGGTATGCACGTCTTCCCCAAACTCAATTAAAATGTTCTTCCTTTAAGATAGACTGATAATATTTTATAATTTGTAGAAATAAATAGAATTTTCCCCTTTGCAGTTTCTTCTATAAAATTTTCTTTACATTTGTAGTACCTGCTCTCACCTGCGGGGACTCTGATGTGAAGCGTCCCCTCCTCTAGTGCATTTATTAAGGTTATGACAATCGTGTGTGTGTATGTGTGTGTTTATATACGTACGCGTGTGTCACTTCTGTCATTCACCCCAACTTACCAAATGGTTCTGTGGCCTGCAGCAGCCTTCAGAGCAGAAAGCACCAAAACTTGCTTAGGGAATACATCCTTTGCTGAAGGAGCTGATGTTTCAGCAGAGTCATGTTTGGCAGAATTGTTAAAGCACTCAATTTTCTAAAGACAAAGTATTTTTTTTTCCTCCAGAACCCACAAGTACTTCTTTGTCTGGCTGTGGATTTGATCTGTGATTGGTCTGGAGCAGAGCAATGAATTCTTCAATCAGAAACATACCCTCTGAACTTCACTTTGAATTACTACACCGGCTTTACTCTCTTTCTCAATCTTGGCAATATTAGCAGCTTGCTTTCTAGCTGTGCTCTGACTGGCAATTCTGCACGCAGATAAAGCCGGCTTAGAGGGGAAAAGTACGTCTAGTAGATCCCTCATCCTTCACCATTGCTCTCGCTCCCTTACATTTAAAGAACACCTTGGAAATAACTTGTCTTCCGTAAGGTCAGCACGTGTACACCAGTCTGTTCTAAACGCACACACAGGTTTCCTTGGTTGCCATTATGCACGGATATGGAAGAAATGGCTATTTTTGAATACTACCAACTCTTGTCCTCATTTATGGCTAATGTCATAATTAAAAGGCCAGCATTCCTACCTGTTCTATCTGAGCATGATTTTGTCTGAACTCACATGCCTAAGCTTATTTTCAGTCCCCAGCTGGACAGGATGCCTTTCTGCACTCTGGCATCAGCAGGTGTAAATCATCCCAGTCAGCAAAGACTTTATCTGGGCAAGCTGATGAAATGCACTTAGTGCTGAGGCCCACACCACCTGGAATTTCCTGGGTTACACTCCCTGGTTGTTATGACTAATGCCCTAATTAGGCATGCTTGCTCTTAGCGTGCACATTCGGATGGTGCATGTTTTGTGAAGGAAATGTTGGTCTTAGGTGTAATTGCATATTGTGGTTTAGAATAAATTTCCTCCTCTCAACTTGAGTTACTAATGTACAAGGCAGCCCTGGATTGTGACAAGCAGAGGATGAAAAGCCAGTCCCCCTTCTGTGCAAGTATGTTCTCCAACTCTGGAGGTTATAAGAACAGCATAATGTGGTGGTACTGTTATGATGTACCTGGGGTCACAGCCTGACCTACCAAGTCACCGTGAACCTTGAGCAAGTTACTGACCTCTCTGTGCCTCACTTGACTCTGCCATGAGTGGGAATAAGAATAGTATCCAAGGCAGGAAAATCAGTTCATACTCATAAAGCACTTAGACAACCTTTATTCTTATTACCTTTTAAGTTTTGTAGTTAATATGGTTTTATATAATCTGTATTTCCATTACATCCAAATCATGAAATGTTGAGGAACTTGTGTCTCTTCCTCAACTGGGAATGTCCTCAGGAATGTGCATACCTACCCATGATTTATTTCTCTGTATTTCAAAACTAATTGTGGGTCTCATAGAATTTGCTAGCTGCCTTTGAATGCCAGTTTACTAGACTTTCAATGTTGGGTCACTTCCACCCACCACCACCCAATACATTTCACTTCCCTGAGGAATCTGTCTTCTGTGGTTCATTTTCTTCTGTTCTTCATGATGTGTAGCTCTGTGGAATGACTAAGGTAGTTTCATTTCCATCTCTGTGATACCACATGATACATGGCTTGTTTGCCTTTGCTGTCTTTAGCGCAGGTCTGAATTCACAGTTCGTCAGAGTTGCCTGAAAAGCAACTGGGGCCACTTTTTTTTTTCATGGCCCACATTCACTGTATAGAATTTGAACTGACCAGATCAATAGGATTGGTGCTTGCCCCCTGCCTGTAATTAAACCAAGTGCTCTCGGTAGGTTTTCTAAGCCTTGCTCAAGATTTAATTAAGTTAGATCTTTAATGTCAGTTAACAGATTGGGCTACTTGGCAGAGCAGTAACTAAGGAACAACAGGCAGACAATTTTTATTATTGGTCCCAGCTCGTTATTAAATGAGATAATCATTTATTTCTTCATGCTTTGTAATATAACCACTCATTTCCTCACACTTAAAGAATTGGGCTTAATTTAGGCAAGGTAGGATTAATTACCCTAGAAAGGAAGCACTCGGCTCTTCATTCATTTATTCGTTTCATGAACATGACTGGCCATCTCCTCTGTGCTGGGCAGAGAGGTTGCAGTGATAAACAGGACACTGTCCTTGGCCGGGAGGATGTTGGGGAGACAGGCCGGTCAATAGGTTGTTACAATGTTGTAGGGAGGATAGAGCACAGAGGGCGCCCGGGCAGTCCACAGGAGGGACTTTGGATGGTAGGTCCAGCTTCTCCACACTACTTTCATCTTTTACCTAGTCGTTTAGGTCAACTGCCGTGTAGCAAAAATGATCAGTGCTTTCCTCAGATAGTTTGGTAAAGCATAGTCTGGTAAAGTTTTTAGTAAAACTATGACCCCAAGCTCATGAATCTGTGTCCCATTGAGTCATAGACTTGAATCAAAATTAGGCCACACGAGTTCCTTCTGAGATTTTGTACAAATTCTTCAGAAAGTTCTGCAAATTCATGGCCTAAGGTGGTGGTAGGAGTTTGTTCTGTGTACCTTACGTCCCACCTGGGTATTTTCATCATGTCGGGAAATGAATTTCATCAACCTCTCCTGGACTTCCTTCATCCTTGGGATCTGACTTCTGCTTTGAGTCTCTGGTCATCACCACAGTAAATTCAAGAGACTAGAAGACATACTGTCTTGAACTAAATAAAAGTCACCTTAATCTCAAATTTCTCCCTCTCTACTTCTTCTCCTTTCCCTCCAAATGTCTTAAAAACCCTTAGTGTTAGTTAATTGACTTGGCTGGGGCAGGGGAAGGGGGCAGTATTTCCAGTAGTGGTAAGAAGACACAAGTGTCTGTCTTTTCCAAACCAATTACTCTTGATTCCTAAATGTGGTGTTACATTTATGAAGGGATTTCATTGTTCTGTGTTCATAGGACCCATGTAATTCAAATGGAATCCCCCAGTTCAGCTAAAGTCTTTTAAAATATAAATGAGGACTCAGCTCCAGATTTTTAAATAGCTGCCATGTGGCTCCTTGGCCAGGAAAAAGGACGAGTAAATTTCTAGAATGCTGCAGTGCCCATTTCCTCCCCCCTCACCTTGTCCTACTAAGCAGGAAGTAAGCCCAAATTCCTGGTAATGTAGCCTTTGGGGAGGAAGGGAGCGGAAGCTGTGAAAGGAGGATTACAGGTAAAGAGAGAAATTTCCTTCACACATTGTGCTCTCTGAGGACCATTAACTCTGAGGCTTTTCAAAGTAACAATCCTGTCATATATTCCTTTAGGCCACTTTTTTTTTTTTTTAACTTATGATTATAGTTTTATTATCGCAAAAAATCAGAAGCAGCCAAAATAAAGAGGCACAGGTCTGGAAGGGCTCCAAATGCAGACGTTCCTGATGTCTTCTCCAGGTAAAACCCTAGGTGGTGTTACCGCCTTTTCGGGCGATACTCAGAGTATCACCAACGAGGGAAGTTCCCCCGAACTTCAGTATAAGTTTTTATTGGGGTTTCACGATGTCGGCATGATTTATTACATTAATGGCCGTGTGGCTGAACTCCATTTCCAGCCCCTTCTCCTTCAGGGAGATAAGGCTGAGATCCTGGAGGCTCCTTGTAAGTTTGTGCCATGACAGGTGGGCTGGAGCTGCACTGTGTCTGCCACTGTCCTTCTCCTAGAGATCCAGGAGGATGGAAGGCTCCAGGGCTGTGCCGCTCAGCCAGGTGTGTGACACACAGGTCAAGCACGCGTCCCACCAACCCACCAACCAGGGCCATTTAGAGAGCATCCTCTGCTATGACCTCAAGGTCCTCCCCTAGAGCCATTAGTTCTAAATTCCACTGGTTCTACACACCAGTTCCACCTTCAGTATGCATATTCACCTGCTATTATGTCCAAGGGTGCTTGTCTCATCGGGGGTCACGTTTAAAGGAGTTGGAAAGAAGAATCCCAAGTAAGCCAAAGGGCCTATTAGAAAGAGTAATCACCTTTACGTTGACTGTGTGTTTTATTGTGTACTTTTTTCCAGTCATTCATTCGTTTATAATACCTATTTACTAGTAGGCTGCCCACCTCTACCGGGAAATGAGATTTCTAGTGTCACACTATTGCCTCCAGAGCACGGTCTGTCTCTGAAGCAGCCATTTACTTGGTCTGATTGTCTCCTGTTATATGCTAAGTCAGTAGCTCTTTGATATTTTTAACTAAAAAACAGTAATAGTGGAGATATTTCTGGAAGTGAAATTGTTGTGACCTTATGTAGGTTAAATAAAGATTCATCTCCGATTTGCCTTCCTTGGCTTTGAGTCCCATCTGAGCTCTTTCCGCTCTGCCTCCCCCTCCATGATGCTTTTCTTGACCACAGTGTCTGGATATGGAAAATGCAGGGCTGCAAAATGGTGCTTTATATTTACTATGAATTTGTATGTGTATAAATTTACATTGGCTATGTGTGCATGTATTTAAAATAGACCAGAACAGTATAAACCAATCTCATAATAGTTATGGTGAGGAGGGGAAGCAAGTACCTGGAAGTGTAGGTCAAAGGGTACTCAAACTTTTCCACAGTGTTCTAATTTTATTTTTTTTTAAGATTTTATTTATTTGAGAGAGAAAGAGAGAGCACAGAGGAGAAGGAGAGAGAGAAGCAGACTTCCCACCAAGCAGAGAACTGAACTGAGCTGAAGGCAGATGCTTAACTGACTAAGCCACCCAGGCGCCCCCTAATTTTATTTTTTAAATGAATGTATTATTTTGTATAACTTTTAATAGGTAGAAATACATATACATAGACATAGAAAGAAAGCTAATAAGCCAACATATTAACAGAGGCTAAATCCAGGCTGTGAAATGTTAAGCATATGTTTCTTCTTTATACTTTTCCTTAATTTTCAAATTAAACAAAAAGTGGATTATGGTCAGTGATCCCCATCTCCCAGCTTTAACAACTTGGTAGTCATACACAGTCTTCTCTTTTGCCCTTGATGGAATTTTGTTCATATCTTACATGTTGCATTTCTTCTTAGGAGTTTCTTTGTATGAAAAAGATATGGCTGGTATTAGCTAAGTTTAAATTTGTAAAAGGTTTGGAGAGAGAGGGAAAGAAAAAGAGAAAGACCACCTGTTTTAACACTCCCATCCCTAACCTGGCCACGAAGGAGGGAGCTGAGAGGAGTGGGGTCTGGCTCCAGGGCTCTCCTTCCAACTGCTATTTTGGGGGGGTCTCAGGTGGCTCTTCTTTTGTGTGGCTGATCTGTTAGTCAGGATAAGGATAGGTTATACAGCCATTACAAATTAACTCCCCAAATTTCCGTGGCATGACACACCAGAAGAGCTTATTTCTTGCTTGCATTGCATGTCCAGCACAGATGTGGGGATATGAGCACAAAGCAGAGCACAGAGCTCTGGTCACTCAGGGGGCCAGGCTGATGGCACCCATCACCTAAAACAGCCCTTGAAGGGACCCACTCCGCTCACTGTCGGTTGGCCAGAACTGGACAGACGCCCCCTCCTTAACCACAGAGGCCCTGAGAAACGTGAAGGAGCACATGGAGATTCGTTGAGCAGAAAATGTTCCTAACTCAGCTGGTTTGTTTGAGCATTACACCAGATAGACTTGGACGTGAATCAGAGTGCCAGGGAAACAGGCTGTCTGCCCCTCCATCTTGCGGTGGCTCTCAGTGTGTGTGTCAGAATCATCGGAAAGTCTTTTGGAGGATATGTGCCCTGGCCCTTCCATGAGCCACTGAATCAATGGTTGGGGTGCAGGACCCTGGCAAACTTTTGCTCATCTTGATCCCAGTAAGTTCTCGGGGACAGGAAAGGGAAGGAAGTGTCCTTCAGTCACCCACTGGATGTGGGCCAAGAGCCTCTCCAGGCATCTTCAGCTTATTTTTAAAAATATGTTTTCAGGGCGCCTGGGTGGCTCAGTTGGTTAAGCGACTGCCTTCGGCTCAGGTCATGATCCTGGAGTCCCGGGATCGAGTCCCGCATCGGGCTCCCTGCTCGGCGGGGAGTCTGCTTCTCCCTCTGACCCTCCCCCCTCTCATGTGCTCTCTCTCTCTCAAATAAATAAATAAAATCTTTAAAAAAAAATCTGTTTCATCTTGATAGTATTAACATTCTCTGAACATTTTCAGAGTAAACATTACCCCTCCCAGACTAAAAACAGATACCTCTGAAGGCAAAGCAGGATTTAAAGCCTAAATTCAAACGCTGAACATACTTTGAGCATTTACTTGTGATGAGCAATGATGTATGCACATCTTGTTTCATCTGTATCAGAATTCTACAAGACCACTGCTAGTGTTAAACCCTTCTTTTTTAAAAAAAATTTTTTTTTTAAGATTTTATTTATTTGCGAGAGAGAATGAGATAGAGAGAGAGCATGAGAGGGGGGAGGGTCAGAGGGAGAAGCAGACCCCCTGCCGAGCAGGGAGCCCGATGCGGGACTCGATCCCGGGACTCCAGGATCATGACCTGAGCCGAAGGCAGTCGCTTAACCGACTGAGCCACCCAGGCGCCCAGTATTAAATCCTTCTTAGAGATGAGAAAACGGAGACCTACAGAAGTTTGATAATCTTGTCCTAGTCCACAATGGTGCCAAAACTTGGGCCCTGGTAACCTTACTACGGGATGCAGTTTTCATTGTCCTGTTGTCCAGATGCTTTTCCTGGGTCCTCTTCTCCCTTTTCCTCATTCTGTCACCTGCTTCCACACAGACTAGAAGTTAGTAAACCATCCTCAGTTACAGTAACATGGGCACCAGATTTCCTTGGGCTTCTACAGACCAGTCTTGCTAGCATGGTAAGACAACACTAAGTGAAGGCAAAATGAGTTTTTTCATAGAGAACAAGTGACCTGTATGTGTATTTCTCTTGATTTGAGCCCACCAGAGCATCATTGGTAAAACCTATCGCCCTTCCTCTCTGTGGTTTGAGGAGGGGTGATGTGTGGGATCCAAGGCAGAGAACCCGCAGAACTAGGATTCTTTTCATGTCCTCTTTGGAAACTGTTCCAGGGACTCTAAAAGGGCTTCCTGCACATTTGTGCCATGGAAATTGTGAGGTAACTTTTTCAGTTGTGGGCACTGGTGTTTGCTTCTCCATCCCTGGCCTCTCTTCTCCAACCCCTGCTTCGAAATTCCAGGTCAGGCTGCTTCAAGGCAGACTCATGGCCATCAAGAAAGTAGCTGACTCCCTTTGTTGGAAAGCTGGTAAGAAATCAGGAAGGCAGCCAAAACTCTGACCTCTTCCCTGATGTGGCCATTTTGATAATTCGGTCCAGGTTCTTCAGTGGTCTGTGGAACAAAAGAGAAAACAATGCACCTAGCAGATCTTCAGAGAATGGAAATGCTGTTGGGTTTCTCTTCTGTTTTGTAATCCCCTTCCTCTTCCATTTCAGCCTACATGAAATTGCCCTGACCAATAAAAATACGACTTTCCTGGAACACGGCATAAATGAGATTCATAGGAACAAATGTATCTTTTCTGTAAATAAATTCTGATTCCTCATTTGTCTGAGGGTTCCAAGAAAAGTCTTATAAAATCTCCAATAAGAGAGCGGTTCTTAGCAAACTCTGGACTTGGAGGAGGCTGCTCTCCGAGAAGCAGAAGGGCCCAACTGCCCAAAGCTCGTTGAGGAGAGCTTTTGCAGCCCAGCGGTTCTGCCCGTTTGCAGGGCTGAAACCCCCTCACCTCAGCCAGCTCCATTACACAGTGAAATTGTGAATCACCACCTAACTGCCTGAAATGACAGCCGCCCAGTGAACAGTGCTGCACATCGTAAGCCGAGCAGACTCCTTCTCTGGCTGGTGACCGTGTTTCTAATCCTGCTCAGGACTCCCGGGCCGCCTTTCATTCCTGCGTGTCACCCGTCTGTGAACCACATTCACAGATGACTTCATCAACTGCGCAGTCGTCCTGTCTGCGTCCCTGAGCTGTCCTGGGAGATGGAAGTGTCCAGCAGCTGACCCGTCTTACACTTATCCTAGCCTCCCTTTTTTCGGTGGACTTCCCCCCACTTGGGAAACCCTGTGCCCGCCCCTCTGGATGTTTGTCTTTGGCAGCTCCATTTCCAGATTCTTTGTCACCAGCATCTCGCTGTCTGGCTGCCATAATCTCGTAGGCTCCTGATCTCTCATCTTTGTATTTACTTTCTTTCATTTGTCGGCTTTTATTTGGCCTGCAAGGGCAGAGAGATAAGCTAATGACATTCCTCTGTTAAAAGCACACTCACTGATCCGTGAAAGGTCCCTCGCTTAATTTATTTACTCCTTTTATATCCCATTCCCTTTCCCCGTCTTGCATATGTCTTTATACACCGAGTTGTGTGTCTTGTTTTTAATTTACATAAATGTTTTTGCGCTGTAGACTCCTTTCTCCCACTCAGCACTCTGGATCTGTCCGGATTGCTGTGTACCCCATCGGGTCTGACGCGCCCGTGGCCACCTCGTAGTCTGTAGGGTCCCCCGCCACGCGGACCGTGCCCGACGACAAGACTTTCCACTGCCCGCCACCAATTTTAAGATGATCTCTTTGTTCCTTTTTCCCCCTACGTTTGCCTTACAGTGTTGCTACGTATGCAATTATGTTTGCATCCTCATTTTCCAAGTGGCGCTAGTGGCATGACAAACCACCCCAAACTTAAAGACCTGAAACAATGATTTATTCCTATCTGGAACCCCTTGGTTCCCCAGAACCATGCATTGGCTGTTCTCGCTTCGGTTCAGATGTGGCTACAGTCAGATGGTGGCCCGCGCCAGAGTCCTCTTGAAGGCGTCCTTACTCGTAGGTCTATGGGGTGAGGCTGGCTGTCGTCTGGGGCCATAGCAGGGACTCTTGGTCAGATACATCTGCAAGCATCCTCTCCAGGTGGCCCGGGCTTCCTCACAGTGGAGTGGCCGGCTTATAAGAGCCAGCATCCCTAGAGGGAGCGGGCAAAGCGGATCCTCCTTTTCTAACCTAGCCTCAGAAGCTCTGTAGTACTGCTTCTGCTATATTCTGTTCATTAGACGCCGTCCCTCAGGCCAGGCGCGGGCAAGGGGAGGGGACTCGGACTCCATCCCTTGATGGAGGGAACATCAAAGAACTTGCAGGCGTCTCTCCACACTGCCGCACCTGGTTAGAACCCAGGGTGACGCTTCAGTGTTAGGACTCAGGTCCACCTCCACTTCTGGAAGACACCTCTATTTTCTTTTCAGATACTGTTTCTCCGTCCTTTCCTGTGTTCTCTTCCTCTGGAACTCCTTTAAAAGTATGTTGGGGCCTTGGTGGGTCACTTGTGGTTTCAGTGACATATGCATATTTTGTATCTCTTTAGCTCCCTGTGCTGTGTTCTGAATTAATTTCTGTGCTCTGTTCCAAGTCACTCATTCTGTTTTCAGTTTTAACCAGTTGAGAGTTTAACCAATACATTGATTTTATGTCATCGGCTACATTTTCTACTGGCTTGTTTTTCTCGTCTACCTATTCTTGTTTGATGATATCTGCCTGTTTTTGTTTCCTAATTCCTTACTTTTTATAGAAAGTACTCCTTTTAGGGGCGCCTGGCTGGCTTAGTTGGAAGAGCCTGCGACTCTTGATCTTGGGGCCGTGAGTTTAAGCCCCACTTTGGGTGTAGCGATTACTTAAATAAATAAAAGACTTAAAAAAGAAATTAATCTTTTTATCTTGCAGAGGGCCCTACACTGATTATGATATAGTTTGCTGTTTGCTTTATTTTCGTTTCTTCTCGGGTGGCTTCCTCTCCTCCTGTAGATTGCTGCCTCTCCTGGGTGATCGACCCCGTTGCGCAACTGTCCCCCCATGTCCAGCAGCTTCCAGTCACGGGAGCGTTAGGTCTCCTGTCCCCCCATGATACTGGGTGATTTACAAATTAAGTCTCTGAGGCAGTGACCGGCTGGCGAAATCCAGACCAGTTTTAACTCTTCATTTCTAAGTGGGGGCCCTGTAGTACACAGATGCTATAGATTTGGACTCAGCACCCTGTGTCCTGGGTCTGGGATTTTGGCTTCTTATGGTTGACCCCTGGGCACAGTTCTAGGGCTTCTTTCTGGCTTCCTGCCAGCTAGTGTGAGGGTCACAGAAGGGCGGGGCGGGAAGTTTCCAGGCTTACGGAGGAGGATCTGAGCACAGATGGCCTCTCAGGGGCCCTCTCTGGCCCTCCTGGCCCCACACGCTGCACCCTGCTCTTCGTTCCTAGGGCTGCTGCGGCACCGCCTCCCTCCTAACCTCTGTAGCTTTCTTTCCCACCTCATTTCTGGCACCTGGAGATTTCACTGCCTTTCCTTTAACCTTGGCAGTGAATTTCTTTCTCATTGTTCCTCTTTTATGCAACATTTCTATGCATCCTTAGCAGGAGGAGTGCCTGTTTACTTTAGCTGAGGCTGTCATGTGCTGGAAATTGTCATTTGTTCTGTATCCAGACCCTTATTCCTCCTGTTTTCAGCCTCCTCCTCATTCTTGTCCTTCATATACCTGCCAAAGCTGAGTCTAAGCCCTGCCAACCTTCTCCAGGGTAGACAGGCCGCCTCCCCTTGTGTATTTGATAGAATTTGGCTTTTCCATTCTGTTCCTTCCATCAATACTCTTCCCTCCACTTTGCATTTACGGAATGTGCCCAAATCTTTCTGCTAATGCCCTAAGCATGTGCTTTTCACTGTTACAGTTTTAATCCGGTTTTTATTCTTTACTATTATTTTCATGAGGTCTCCAGAGTTTGAAGAGAACAATGCATTTACTCAGTCTACTGTCTTGAATGAAAGAGCTCAGCTGAGTTCTCAGTGCTGCTGTGTAAGCTTTTTTTTTTTTTCTTCTTCTTTGGTCCTCATTCAGCTTCCTTCCTCGTTTCTGACATCTGCTATTCCCTCCCTCGCTCCTAGCAAAGGACCTCAGCTCTTTCCTCTTAGAGAAACAAACCATCAGATGGGGGCCGTTCTGTTACCCATCCTCTCTCTCCCATCTGCAAACTCACCTTTCTTACTGCCTATCCTCACCTTTTTCCCTTCTCTCCTGGAGCAAAATCACGGTCTCATCTGTCCTCCGTTGATCCTTCAGTTCACCTGGCTATGTGTGGGCTCTCCTCCCCGCCCCCCCCGCCCCCCCCCGCCCCTGCCCCTGCACCTAGTGCCTTGCCTCTTCCCTGGGCAGCCTTATCCACACACAAAATTCTTAAACGGTATACCCAGTTCTGATCTCCTTCCCTTAGGTTATATTTCTAACTGCTGACTGAATATCCTTACTCACATACTCCATGGTTTTCTCAAATTCAGCATGTCCAAAGCTAGCATCTTTATTTCTCTCTGGAAAGTCTGCTCCTTCTTACGTTTTCCCCATTGTGCCGAGTAGTGCCCTGATTCGCTGAATCACCCCGGCTACCAGTTTGGGTTGTTTGTGTGTGTGTGTTTGTTTGTTTGAACTTCCTTGAATAGTTCCAGATCTGCACACTGGCCATTACAGTAGCTACTGGCTACACACATCTATTTATATTTGAATTCAAATGGACAAAAATAGAATACAATTAAAAATTCAGTTCTTTGGGTCTAGTAGGCACACTGCAAATTCTCAGTAGCCACGTGAGGCCAGAGCAGCTGTAGAACAGCATCGCTGTTCCCGGAAGTCGTTGGGCGACGCTGCTCTAGGATGTATTTTACCATTTTTGTTCCCATTTCGCTGTGTTGGAGCCTCATCATCTCTCTCGACTCACCCCCCTTTTCTTGCTCATTTCAGTTCATTCTCTTTTCTAATCAAATGATTTTTTTAAGATTTTTTTTTTTTTTTTTTTTTTTTTTTTTTACATAGGGAGCGCGAGTGAGAGAGAGCACGCAAGCACAAGCAGGGGGAGCAGCAGGCAGGGGAGAAGCAGGCTCCCCTCTGAGCAGGGAGTCCGATGAGGGGCTCGATCACAGGACCCTGGGATCATGACTTGAGCCCAAGGCAGACACTTAACCAACTGAGCCACCCAGGCTCCCCTCAAATGATTTTCTTTTTTATAAGACCCTTTACTCCCTTTGAGAGTCATTAAGTTATAAATGAGAAATGCAGAGTTCTGGCATTTTAACGTCATTTCCTTACTTGAACCTTTCAGAGTCCTCCCCAGCCTGCTCCACCCTGCCTCTGTTTGCCTTTTCCTTTTTATTTGCTTGATGAACAACTACATGACCTCCAAGATTGAATCCCAGTGTTTCCCACTGTGGCAAGGCAGAGGAAATGTGTCTTTTAGACTTGGATGCTCCTGTTGATAGCCCTTTTCAGAGTGCATTCACATTGCAGTGTTTGGCTCAACTCCAAGCCCCTATAAAACAAGAATTTTACCTTCATACTCTATCATGTTTCCAATATATGCAAGAGATTGACTCCTTTTTTTTTTTTTCTGAGAGAGAGAGCATGTGCGCATGAGTGGGGGTGGGGAGCGGCAGAGGAAGAGGGATAGAATCATAAGTAGGCTCCAGGCTCAGTGTGAAGCCCGACATGGGGCTCAGTCTCACCACCAGCGATCATAACAGCCGAAATCGAGAGTTGGACACTTAACCGACTGAGCCACCCAGGCACTCCTGCAGCAGGTTGACTTCTTTTCGGGGCATCTAGATGAGGACTGGCTATGTGCTCACTTCAAGAGAAATCAGAAAATGGCCACTCAAATCACGTTCTGTGTTTTGTTGCCGAACTCCAATTGAGAAAGCCTGGAAAGGGTGATGAATGACCTTCCAATAAGTATTGATTCCTTGTTTTGGGTAGCTGTGATTCCTGGCTACCCCCTGACTCCGAGCCACAAATTCTTTAATATTTTCAGTGAATGCAGGTATATTATTTAATTATCCCAAACTCAGTGGCTTAAAACAACAGAAATTTATTCTCTCACAGTTCTGGAGTCCACGCAGTCAAGGTGTTGGCAGGGCTGCGCTTCCTCCAAGGGCTCTGGAGGAGAATCCTTTCTTGACTTTCCAGCTTCTGGTAGGTCCCGCAGTTCTTTGACTTGAGGCCAATCTCAGCCTCCATTTTTACTTGGCCTTTTTCTCTGTGCCTCTTTCTTTTTTTCCCCCCCTTAAGTAATCTCTACGCTCAATGTGGAGCTCAAACTCGCAACCCCAAGATCAAGAGTCACATGCTCCACCAACTGAGCCAGCCAGGTGCCTCATATACCTCTGTGTCTTAAATTTCCCTCTCCTTTTTCTTACAAGGATACAAGTCATTAGATTTAGGACCCACCCTAAATCCAGGATGATCTCATCCTGAGAGTCTTAATTTAATCATATCTACAAAGACCATATTCCAAAATGAGGTCACATTCACAGGTACTGTGGGGGTTTTTTTTTTTTTAAAGATTTTATTTGTTTATTTGACAGTGAGAGAAACAGAGCGGGAACAGAAGCAGAGGGGGAGAGAGAGAGAGAAGTAGGCTTCCCGTGGAGCAGGGAGCCCGATGTGGGGCTCGATCCCAGGTCCCTGGGATCGTGACCTGAGCTGAAGGCAGATGCTTAACGACTGAGCCACCCAGGCGCCCCGGTACTGTGGGTTTAGAACTTGAAGCTGTCTTTTGGGGGAGGAGGGCGGTGAAGGGCATGATGCAACCTGCTAGAGTGGGTAAGAATAGGAATGAAGACAATCACAGCTGTGTCTCTCCCCTCTCCCAGGCTTCACCTAAGCTGAATCAGCAAATTGGCTGTAGCCTTCATTTCTGTGCATTTATTCATTTAAATTAATTAAGACCCCTCCCACCTCCAAATCAGGAAAAGAGAGAAGGCTATTTAATCCAGCTGGCTGTCTATCTTCATGACAAGCTCACTCCACTCCCTTCAGCTGGATTTTTTTCACTGCCTAACAATTACCATTAAATGATAAAGCGTACACCAAAAATAAACCTGTTTATCATTCTGTAGTTTTCAAAGGCATTCTCCAGGTCTAACGCTTTTTAAACGAAAATGGATATTTATTTATTTTTTATTTTTTAAAGATTTTTTTTTTTTTTTATTTATTCATGAGAGACAGAGAGAGAGAGGCAGAGGGAGAAGCAGGCTCCCAAGGAGCAGAGAGCCCGATGCGGGACTCGATCCCAGGACCCTGGGATCATGACCTGAGCCGAAGGCAGACGCTTAACCATCTGAGCCACCCAGGCGCCCCTGGATATTTAGATTTAGAAATCATTTTAAGCATGCATGCCTGTGCACAAACAAGCCATGGAGAGATAGGAAGAAAGAATATTAGGTACCTTCTCTGTTTTTATTTTTCAGTGCCATCTAAATTTTCCACAGTGGACATGTTTTACTTGAGTGATTAGAAGAAGAAACTTTTTTTCAATAACATGGGTAATTTTAATGCACTTTTAGTAAATTGCCCAAGACAATTTATTTATATATTTTAATGTAAGGTGAGTAGGCCACTTGGCATTGTAGGAACCGACCACGGATTATTCTGTGAATGATTCGGATACTCTTTAGATTTTGGAATGGTGTTAACATTGTCAGTTATTCAGGACCTCATCAGACTTTGATAGCAGTAGCAGTGGAAATCCCTGGTCTCCGTCAGGGAGGTTTCCCGGGTGCCAGGAAGCAGCTTGATGGGAAAGCAGGCCCTCTCTTTGCCATGCAGCCCTAACAAGGCATCCGCACTATACCTC
Organism: Neomonachus schauinslandi; assembly: GCF_002201575.2. Classification (NCBI taxonomy): domain Eukaryota; kingdom Metazoa; phylum Chordata; class Mammalia; order Carnivora; family Phocidae; genus Neomonachus; species Neomonachus schauinslandi. The sequence continues at coordinate 85,588,811 of NC_058409.1, read as the reverse complement.
TTCTTGGTTTGTTGGGGACCAGTCCAGAATAAGCCCTGTCAGCTCTCACCAGCAATACCCTTTGGCTTTAACAAGCATGTGTTTTTCTAGTCTTTAAACTATTTTGAGGTCTGCCCTGTTTCTGGTGTGCTATGAGGACGACCCGTGTTTCCATCAACCCCCTGTTACTGGAAGCTGCAGCAGAGCGTGAGGCACTTTTTAGCTGTTACACCATTGAATGCAATTCGCTCTGAGGGAATTTTCCTATTTTGGCTTCTAATATGTTGATGAATTATTGAAATTTCAATTACTTTTGGTTCCCAATTTAGCAGGATGGAGACATCAAAGATATTTAATATGAAAAGCTTTCCAGTTGCTTTTGGAGAAGGGTTTGGTGTCAAGGATGTGGTTGCATTCCTCCCGTCTCTGGGACTAAAGTGCTCTGTGGCCCCAGGAGTCCCTTAGGACTCGGGGTGTGAGCCCTCAACTGGGAGCATCTGCAGATCCTGGGAGCCTATCAGATATGCACATTCCACCTACCAAATCAGAATCCCTGGGGATGGGACCCTAGGCTCTTTAGCAAGCCTCCTGGACATTCTGGTGCACTGACAAGTTTAGAAAGCCCTGACTTAGATGTCCCGGTGCTAATTCTTCCCAGCAGGACCTGGTGCCCATTTGTAGGGACCCATGGGTGCTATAGTCAGTTTGCCCTTCAAGGTAGACATTGTACCTGATGACAAAACTGTGATCCAGGTCATCAGACCAATTTCTCTCAATTATTTTCACTTCCTTGGAACACTTCTCACTTTGGAAATCACTGAGCCATAACCATAGAGAAGAGAGTCTGCACATTTAAGTTCTGTGCAGGTAAATGTGTGTTCTAAATGTAATTCAGAGGACCCCGGGTTTCTCTTTTATGCAGAAAGACTCTGTAGATATTCCTTCCCGCTGTCCCATGGATAATCCCATCTTCAAGTCTCTTGGGGGAAGCTGCAGGTGCGTCTGTGTCTTGCCCTTGGCCTCTCCTCCTTGCTAGTGCCTTCGGCTCTTCCACACCATGCAGTTCTGCCAGTACAGTGTCACCCTGATGCCTGTGCCCTCGTGCAAGCTGTTCCCCCACCCCCAGCTTGCTCAGCACCCCCATCAGAGCCGGCCCCTCCTCATCTTGTCCATTGCGATCTGGTCGCTTCCAAGACTCTGTTCAAGCACCATCCCCTCCTTCCCTGTCGACTTGAGATGGAGGTACATTCTTCCCCTTTTCAGCTTCCTACAGCACCTTAGGTGGATATTTACAGCATTAATGTGCGCTTGCATTGAAATGATTTGTTCTCTCTTCCTCTGAGCTTTGAGTTCCAGGCGAGTGGCGATTTCATCCCAGGTTCTCCATCTGCAGTACCCAAGACGTTCAGGCCCATGAGGCAGAATGAACAAACATTCCTTAAAGATGGTCCTTCCCCCTCTGCTGGAAGCCTTCAAAGCCTTAGAAAACATTTTTAGATCATACCTGTGAAAAACAGATGATGGCCAGCCAGTGGCAGGTCTAGTTAAGAATACAACAAACTTTTATGTGGACTCAACCAAGTTAGCTTTAGTTAGGTTTTCAGTGAAGCTAATCTCTTCATGGAAATGAAAACCCAGCCATCTGGCTACTTTGCTCCTTGGCCAGGGAAGCCACCAACTGTGTCTAAAGTTTGCATTATTATTTCAGGTTCGAGAGCTTCAAACGCGACTACAGAGCGTGCAGGCCACGGGGCCCTCCAGCCCTGGCCGCCTCACTTCTGCCAACCGCCCAGTTAACCCCAGCACCGGGGAGCTGAGCACAAGCAGCAGCAGCAATGACGTTCCCATTGCCAAGGTGAGCGCCCGGGGACGGGCGGGAAGCCTGCTCTTTTATCTGGAATCCGCACCAGCCTCTACCAAGCTTGGCCACTGTGCAGGCCTGGGATGAGCTCTCAGGGCGCCGAGGAGCTTCCCTCGGGTCTCTCACAGGCCTCCTACGCTGGGGCTGCAGGGAGAGAGAGCCCGCTGGTAGTTTTGTCTGTCTTGGCTGTGACCTGGATGCCAACTCTCCTTAATCAGCCAGCGGGAGCAGGTCACAGCTGACCAGTCGTTGTGGAAAGTGAGATGTTTTGTCAGGTTCTACCATAGTAAGGGGTGGATGGATAGTTGCTCTGGGGGACTGAGATTCAGCCCAGGAGGGGACCCTGAGTAAGGGACCAGTGATCGCCCTTCTCATAGGACCAGCAGCCCTGGCTGCAGAAAAATAGATTCTGCTGGACAGGCCAAGGCAGTTAGAGGAACGGCCCCACCCCTGCACATATGCTGAGTCTGCCCCAGAGGGACTGTAACAATGACACACACGCTCTTCCCTGGTGGGCTGCCGGTCTCTGCAGGGGGGCGGGTTCTCAACCATCAAGTTGAATAAGTGGGGTCAAACCATTGTTTCTCCACTGGAAGTGATTCTGTCCTCCCCCAAGGGATCTTGGGCAAAGTCTGGAGACAGTCCTGATGGTCACCGCTAGAGTGCTAGTGGCATCTTGTGGCTAGAAGCCAGGGGTGCTGCAAACAATCCCACAGGGCACAGAATAGCCCTCTACAACAAAGAACATCCAACCCAAGATGTCACGAGTGCTGAGGTTGGAAAACCCTGGGTGAAGCAGATGGTGGAAAAATTGGATGAGTGAGTTATTTTTAGGAAATTGACGAATCGGTTTAGTCGCCATGACTAAACAGTAGCCCTGGATAAGCACAGTCTTCGACGGTTTATCTGGACAGTGATATGTCATTTTTCGATAATTTTTTGTTTTTCTAGATTGCTGAGAGGGTGAAGCTATCGAAGACCAGGTCCGAGTCTTCGTCATCGGATCGGCCAGTCCTGGGATCAGAAATCAGTAGCATCGGGGTGAGTGTTCGTGAGATGCAAGGCAAGAGAGTGCCCAGTAGGGCTACACAGATGGCAGATCGTAGGTGACAGAACTTCCCAAGTTCACCTCCTGTAAACAAGTTAATTATAAAACAAGTCATACCCCATTTCCTTCCAGAGGATCAGATTAAAGGGTACAGTGGTTTCCTCATCGGAGAATTACTTCTTCAGCTATAAGGGAGTTTCTCTCTTTCTCTACCTGCAAACTGTCAGAAAGAAATGATTTAGGTCTAGTTACTGGTGATGGAGATCAAAGTCTTAAAGTACCTGCTCTGTATCACCCTGCTACCCCCGAGACTGAGCGGGTCAGGGAGCTCTGAAAGAATTTTACCTTTCTCACATGCCTCTTAAAAGGGAACGTGCTCTCCAGTGAGGATGAATGCTGCCTTTGAAGCGTAGCCCAATGCTGGGAGAGACCGGAACCTTCTCGCTTAGTACCAGGGTTTTCATCTGGGGAGCCTACAAACCCCTTGGGGCTGTAAGAGCTGATGGATGGTGAAAAGGGAGTCGTTTTAGGTCCCTAAGGATTATTTTTTTAGGATTGACGATGAGGCTGAGAGAGCCAGCTATTTGATCCCCAGGGGTGGGGAAAGCTTGAACAGTACTTTTAAAGCCCTAATTTAGAATTATGTGCTGAGAAAAATTGCCTGCATCCAGATTCGGTGCCAAAGCCAAACTGTGAAAATAAAGGAGCCGGCTGCTCTCTTTGGCTGCAGCAACCAGAGACGAGGGCCTGGGGGACGGGGGCACAGGGGGCTCAGGAAGGGGAAGAGTCCAGACTCTGTTCAATATCCAGAAATTGAGGAATTCTAAAGAGGCATGCTCCCCCAGGTCTGCTGCCCAGCGACACATGCCTGGAGGATATAGCTGTGTTTTGATCCTGTTCATGTACTGTTTTCACAGTAGTTAGCTTTTGATCATAGAATCCTATTATACAGACTGAGAAAAATCAGGGTCACCATCTTCTGGTGCCTGACTGTCGAGGAATATTGGCTGTAGATTCTTCCGCATGCAAAGTCCTGTCTGAGGACCGGTCCCTAAAGCGACCACTGTCTAGAGCGGGATTCGTGCTTACCTGTGCAGGTATCCAGCAGTGTGGCGGAACACCTGGCCCACTCTCTTCAGGACTGCTCCAACATCCAGGAGATCTTCCAAACACTCTACTCACACGGATCTGCCATCTCGGAAAGCAAAATTAGAGAGTTTGAGGTGGAAACAGAACGGTTGAATAGGTAAGGAGAAATCCTGTGTATTTGAACTGCGGTGTTGTGGGGGTGGGGAGCTGCCCTCCTTTCCCTTTCAAAGATCAGTTCAAGTTGGCTTAGGAGCTGGGACATAGGGAGATGCTGTCAGCCTGGTGGGCGGGGACTTCCCACCTTCTTCTTCAGCAGAAGAGTGCTTACCGAAGTCGGGGCTGGCTTCATGGGCGTTGTGTGACCTATGTGTTCAAGTGCACAAGCCTCATGTTTGGAAGGATCTCACACTTAGCTTTACTGCTCTGCTGTCACCGTTTTAATTTCTTGGGGCGCCTGGGGGGCTCCGTTGACTAAGCATCTGCCTTCAGCTCGGGTCCTGATCCTGGGGTCCTGGGATCGAGCCCTGAGTCGGACTCCCTGCTCAGCAGGGACCCTGCTTCTCCCTCTCCCTCTGCAGCTACCCCTGCTTGTATGCTCTCTCTGTGTCAAATAAATGAATAGAATCTTGAAAAAATAAAAATAAATTCTTAATTTATGAAGCAGGGCTCCACCTTTTCATTTTGCACCGGGCCTTGCAAATTTTGTAGCAAGTCCTGGGAGCTGTTCGTATTGAATGACAAGTAGGTCAGAAAGACAAGACGGCTACCAAGCATGCAGGCCTGTGCTGCCAGGAACCACAGAGAGCAGCTCTGGAATGTTGAGTCAGCATCCTAGGGGCGCCTGGAGCTATCAGGAACCAGCAAAGGCAGTCTGATCGAGGCATTCTGGGATTGACCAGGCATGCTGGTCTAGCCCTCCCTGCTCCTCCAGAGGGTTGCCTAATTTTTACTTATGTTCTTTGCAAAAGTACACAACCCTCCGTCCCTACGTTCTATCCCACTTAGTCCTACTTAGAATCACTTTCTAAGTAGTTCTAACTGTCCTACTTAGAAAATTTTTCCAGTTTTATGGATTCTTCCCAAATCTCATAACAGAGGTAGTTAGAGTTTGCACTAATGCCTCTTAGCAAAGCCTGGCTTGTAGGTCATCCCGGTGATGGGAGTTGCTGAAAAAGCAAAGAAGGACCAGGGCCAAGTCCTGGTAAACCACTGACTCAGAATGGGTCCTGCAGGGGCAGAGCGCACTACTGAATCCTATCCAAGTGTGGCATGGCTACCTTGACCCACCAGCCTTCAGTGGGAGAGCACAGTAAGAATTTGAAAGGCTCGTGAACTCACCAGGAAGAAATGTGGATGCCGGTCCCCCTCCACGGTTGCCGAATGCCGTTCCCCTGGTGTCTGGCAAACCTGAATAAATTGCATTACCATATTAGTCCTCCCTGATTTGAAGCTGTTTAATATAGTGCTTGAGGACTAAGGAAACGCAGCAATCTAGGTCATTTCAAATCTGGAAATTAAATGGTTTCCTTATTAAATCCAAAATACTTGAGAGTGACAATCCCGATGATTACCTTGTAGCAGTAAAGAAGCAGTCCTCTCCGTACCAGGCTGGGGGGTGCTTAAGAATTGAATCAGATATGCCCTTTGCAATTTAATGAAGTCAGATGCCTTCAGGGGCCCTCTGTGAGTGAGGATCTCCTCTCCACAGATTCTGGGACTTAACAAGCCTGCTTTGTGGTTGAACTTGGGGGAGGTTCCTTTCTCCTCCGTTCTGCGCACCTAGGAGACGCCAAAGAAAGGGGAAGCATTTGGTCCTTGTAGCTCACGTTATTATGGTGTTTCACAGTTTACAAAGGGTTCTCACGACCACTTAATCTTCAACTTGGGAGGGCAGAACAGTCCCATTTTGCAAATGAGAAAACAAAGGCTTCGATGTTGAGCAACTTGCTTGGAGTCCAGAGCTGTTAAATAGTCCAGCTGGAATTCTACCCCTGCCCTTGGACTTCCCCTCCAGTGTTTTCCCTATGGCCATAGCTACAACTAGAATGTGGGAATAACCTTAGACGCTGTTATTAAACTACCTACCTCAAAGTTGGAGGCCTTGTTACACCCCCAAAAATGAGAACCCTTAGCTTTTTGATTGTGTGTGGGGTGGGGGGTCATACCTCCTCAGAAATGTTTCCTGGCTTAACAAATCTGTTTTAAGTACGTACTCTGTGCTCAGCTATTTGTCATGCAAAGGAAAGTAAGACAGACAAGGTCCCTGTCTCTCATGGAGATTCTGTTCTGTTTGGGGAGCTATACAAGAAGCAAACAAAGGAGATCATAAGAAAACTCCCAGTAAACAGGGCACTGTGGTAGCATAGGGGTGGGGGGGGTGATTATTAAGTAGGGCTCCACGTCCAACATGGAGCCCAACGCGGAGCTCGAACTCACAGATCAAGAGTCAGATGCTCAGCCGACAGAACCACCCAGGTGCCCCCAGGAGACCTTGATTTTAGATAGGTAGCCAGGGAAGGCATCTCTGAAGAGGTGGCTTTAAGTTGCGATTTTAAGGGGAAAAGGAAGCAGCCATATGACAAACTGAGAGTCTTACGGAGCAATTGACAACCTTAAGGCGGAAAAGGAGGTTGACATGAAGTGGGAACTGTCCCCAAGGCCAGTGGAACTGAAATGGAGTGAATGAAAAGAAGTAGTCACACGCAGTAAGGTGGTGGAGTTGGCAGGGCGTGGTGGGTATGAAGTTTGAGGCCGTGGACCAAATTTGCTCTTTATTCTAAGTGTCATTGGAAGTCGTTAAAGGGTTTGGTTTTTTTGTTTGTTTGGTTGGTTTATGTAGCAGAAGAGCAGATCTGGTTTAAATTCTGAGAGCTGACTCAGGTGTGAAGAATGGAAGGAGGGCAAGAGTAGAAACAGCAATGAGTGTAGTGGCCCATGTGGCCAAGGTGGAGGTGATGTGAGGAGGTGGGGGTCAGTGTGTTTGGTGGTAGAATCAGTGGAAACCGCAGTTGGATTAGATCTGGATGTAAGAGGAAGGGAGGGTCTCAAAGAAGATTCTCACGTGTCTCCCATGTATTGCTGGGTGGATGGTGGTAGCATTTACTGAGATGGAGAAGATAGCGAAGGACAAGGTTTGGGGGAAAACCCAGAGTCTCATTTGGTAATGTTAAATTTGAGGTTCTGGTGTGACATCCACATTGGAAATATCAGGAAACAGCTGGAGATATGAGACAGGCACTCAGAAGAGAGGTCTGGGCTAAAGAAATTTGAGAGCCAGAGGAACGTAAATGCCCGTTAAAGTCATGGGACTGGATAAAATCACACCGGGGAGCAGGGGGAGTACTGATAGAGGGGGACAGCCATGAGTCCCGAGGCAACGCCAACCCCCACAGATTTCATAGAGAATGAGGAGCCAGCAAAGGAGACAGAAGAAATGACCTTCAAGGCAGGAAGAAAACCAGTAGAGATCTATCATGCCCCAAGTGAGACAGAACATTTTCAGAAGGAAGGAGTAGCCTGTTAGTGGGGTGTTGCCTGAGAAGGCCTCTAAGATGGGATCGGTCACGAGGAGGTCTGTGAGCGGACTAAAGAGTTTCATCTGGGCACCTGGGTGGCTCAGTTGGTTAAGCGACTGCCTTCGGCTCAGGTCATGATCCTGGAGTCCCGGGATTGAGTCCCGCATCGGGCTCCCTGCTCGGCAGGGAGTCTGCTTCTCCCTCTGACCCTCCTCCCTCTCGTGCTCTCTGTCTCTCATTCTTTCTGTCTCAAATAAATAAATAAAATCTTTAAAAAAAAAAAAAAAAGAGTTTCATCTACTTAGTGGGGACCGAACTGGAGCAAGTTGAGTGTTGAAGAGAGTGGTGACTGTTTCAAGAAGTCTTAATGTCAACAAGAACAGAAAAGTATGTTCTTGTAACACCTTACATTGAATCAAGCTTGGAGTTGCCAAAACCTCACAGTGGTTTTAATTACACGCTCACCAGACATCTCCCATGTTGGTGAGTGTCTCTACATTCTGCTCTAAAATACGTGGTCCTAAGATTGATCCTCAAGGCAAATGGCGTGCAGGCCCCTTACCATTTTAAGAGTCCCTTGCATTGTGTATGTGTGAAACCCCCTGTGTCTTTAAGACTTGGTGGTCAGAGTACTCTAAATGCGTGTGTGCATGGGAATTGAATCACTGCATCCAGGGCCTCTGTCCCAGGGCAGAAAACAGAGAAGCTGAAGGCTTATGCTTTTCTGACTTTGCCACAAACTCATTTGACCTGAATTTAGAGTCCCAAGTCCTATAAAGTGTGAGGTCCCTGCCCGCAGCCAGCAGTCGTGGGACTGTCCAGCCTGGAAGGGGTTTGGGACACAATCCACAGTTCCTGTCCACCGCCCATTCAGAGGCCCTTAGGGACAGTTTCTTACTCCCGGATTCATCTGTTGCTTCTGCTCTGTAGTGAGTGGTTCAGAGCACAGGATCTGAGGTCAAACTGCCTGAAGGCACTTAACCCTTCCGTGCCTCTACTTACTCTTCTGAGAATGGGGATAATCATACTTAATTCAAAGGGCCACGGAGGGTTATTGAGCAGGGGTTTAACAAATAGTAGCTATTACTGTGGCACTGCTTCTTGTTTGTCCCCGTGGAGTGTGGCTTATTGAAGTGCACCTGTCCTACCTCTCCTGAGGGCCTGAGGTCACGTGGCTGGCTCCTTTCCCTGGTGGATCCTCAGCACCTCACGCGGCACCCGGCACATGGTGTGTTGCCGGCTGGGTGGGAAGTAACCAGGGGGCCTGTGTGTATTTCCAGTTCACACAGAATTTAGTGATTCTCATACTTAGGGTTGCTTCCTTTATTATTCATGTCAGTTACGTTTGCTAAAACCGCTGACGAGCTCACATCCTAACACGCGTGTCTGGCCTGGATCTAGATTAGATGGCTCAGCTATCGGCAAATGAACTGTAATCCTAATGTGAAGTCGTGAAGAGAGATTTTTCTTCCTTTGTAGCCGCATCGAGCACCTCAAATCCCAAAATGACCTCCTGACCATAACGCTGGAAGAATGCAAAAGCAACGCTGAGAGGATGAGCATGCTGGTGGGAAAGTATGAGTCCAATGCCACGGCCCTGCGGCTGGCCCTGCAGTACAGGTAGGAAGTGCAGGCCCTGAGTGCACATGTGCAAGGTTGGGGGGCGGGGTTAACTTAGAAATGCATGCACAGTAACCTGCCTCAAAGTAGAAACCAGGCTTTTAGAGCACATACGGAGGGGGTTGGACCAGCAAATACCAATGTGATACATACTGAAAATCCATTAGCACCTTGTGGCAATTAAGAAAAGGAGTAATGAGTATGGTATTAGAAAATTGAGATGTTTCTGCCAGCATGTTCAACTTAAATATTATTTTCTTCAAGTAGTATCACTCAAAACATTTATTTTCATACTTATATATCCATTTGCTCTTTCCAGTCTTTTTTCATTGTCCTATATATTTTACATTGTTAGAAATCTAGGACATTCTGTTTCTTCAGTTTATGGTGGTTTTGTTGTTTTTTTTTTTTTTAAAGATTTTATTTATTTATTTGACAGAGAGAGAGAGAGCGAGAGCAGGAACACAAGCAGGGGGAGTGGGAGAGGGAGAAGCAGGCCTCCCGCGGAGCAGGGAGCCCGATGCGGGGCTCATCCCAGGACCCTGGGATCATGACCTGAGCCCAAGGCAGACGCTTAACGACTGAGCCACCCAGGCGCCCTTTATGGTGGTTTTGTAATGTTGCTTCAGGGTCTGCCTGCATTTTGAATGGCTGTATCCCCTGGATCAAGTTTATATTTTGTTGTTTTGTTTACTCAGTTCTCTAAAAGACATTTAGACTTTTGCAGACTTAGGATATTAAAATACTTTAATATCCTAATAAAATAATTTTATGGTGAATAATGTAATACAGATAATACCTTCATTCTTTTGAATATTTTCCTTGGAATAAAATCTCCAAAGCAGGAATTAATAGGTCAAAGGATATGAATATTTTTGTGGCTCTTCAGGCACGCTCCCAGTTTTTCCCCATAAAAACAAGCCAGTTTAAATGACTGTAGTTCATTCATCGATGAGCAAGTGGTATATGAATGTTCCACTTCTTTTCAGCCTCATCAGCTTTGGAATTTATCTGTTTTTAAGTTACTATTTGTTTCATAGCTACAAAGCTATGCATTATTGTTTTCAGAAGTTTCTTTTATTAGTGGCACCCCTTAGGCATATTTGCCAAGATCCCAGAGTAGTGACTGTACCTTATTCTTAGCATCCTCCGAAAAGATCAATATGTTTTAAGAAACTTTAAGAAACTTTAAGAAACTTTGTTTCTTCACAAAACAAAATCAAACCCCAAAACCTATGAGACCAGGGGCGCCTGGGTGGCTCAATCGGTTAAGCATCCGACTCTTGACTTCAGCTCAGGTCTTGATCTCAGGGTCGTGAGTTCAAGCCCCATGTTGGGCTCTATCTATGCTGGGCGTGGAGCCTACTTAAAAAAAACAAAACACATGAGGGACGCCTGGGTGGCTCAGTCATTAAGCGTCTGCCTTCGGCTCAGGTCATGATCCCAGGGTCCTGGGATCTGGCCCCACATCAGGCTCCCTGCTCAGCGGGAAGCCTGCTTCTCCCTCTCCCTGCTGCTCCCCCTGCATGTGTTCCCTCTCTTGCTGTCTCTCTCTCTGTCAAAATAAATAAAATCTTTTAAAAAAGAACAAAACACATGAGACCAAAGCTAGAGCACAATCATGCTAGTTTACAGACACACCAAAGCAAGCAGATAATCCATGTGTGATAACTCTTGAAACAGGCTGTTCTGCAGTCTGCCTTTGATCTGTGTGGATGAAACAATGTCGCAGGATCTCTAACCTGAAAGATAGACTACCCATGAAAAGAGGAGCGGCCAACACCCGGGGCTAGTGATGGGGTTTATCCTTTTCTCTTACCTCTTAGTGAAAGAAGATGAAAGTGAGACAATAGACAAACAGATGGTCTGTTGACTAAATGTTGAGTAAAGCAACATTTCCCCTGCTTAGCTGAGAGAAGCTAATAGGTTATTTGCTTGGCAGGGAAATTTCTGCACTGCAGGCATCTTGTCCTGGACTACTCAGGCATTACGCACACATTCCACTTCCTGTGCCGACGTGGGTCCCTGTGGGTCCCACGTGGCGGTGGGGAAGGGGTCCCTCCTAGATCCTATACCTGGTGTGTCCAGTGATGACAGGCATGAAGAAGAGAGACTGATTTCTTCCTCTTAGAAATTCACATTTGTCAGAGATTTCGTAAGTGTTTCAAAGGGCAACCTTACAAGCATCTGGTAGAACCTTCTGTGATGATGGGCCTGTTACCTGTCTGCGCTGTCCAGTGTGGTAACTGCTAGCCACATGTGGCTCTTAAACATACAATATATGGCTATCGCAACAGAGGAACTGAATTTTTCATTTTACTTAAATTCTTTTTACTTTAAATAGCCACATGTGGCTAGGGGCCACTACAGGTCTGGGTCAAAATAGTCCTCTTTCTGGGGCCTTCTTTCTTTCTTTCTACCAATTATTGTGTAACTATTTCTTGTGGCACAGTTTCTAGGGTCAGGAAGCTGGGAGTGACTTCTCTGGGTTGCGTTCCAGCTTGGAGTCTCTTAGGCGGTCCTGCTCAAGCGGTCAGCCAGGGCTGTGTCATCTGAAACCTTAACCAGAGCTGGCTGATGTGCTTCTAGGGAGGCTCATTCACACAGCTGTTTGGTGGAGTCCTCAGTCCTTCACTCACTGTTGGCTGGAAGCCTTAGTTCCTCACCACATGGGTCTCTCCATGGGGCTGCTCGAGAGTCTTTAAGACGTGGCAGCTGGCCTTCTCTAGAGAGGATGATCCAAGAGAAAAAGTGAAGGGAGAGAGAGAGGGAGTGACCAAGATGGAAGTCACGATGCTTTTAAATAACCTCGTCTTAGAAGTGACATCCCATATCCTCTTAGTCACATAGACCAACTCTGGTACAGTGCAGAAGGAGCTAACACAAGGGTGCAGATACCAGCATATGGGATCAGTGGGGGCCATCGTGGAGGCTGGGTACCATACGCATATTACCTTTCCTTTTTAGCCGATTGTTAAAGAGGCATTAAATTGAACTCTCCCACTTTCATTGCTTCCCTTGTATTTTTCTACATCCTAGTTCAAGTATGTATTTGTTTTGAGAGATCAAGAGCGCGCACTTGGGTACGAGTGGGGGTGGGGGGTGGCAGAAGGACAGGGAGAGAGAGAATCCCAAGCAGGCTCTACACGGGGCTCTATCTCACCACCCTGAGCCCAAATCAAGAGGTGAATGCTTAACTGACTGAGCCACCCAGGCGCCCCTAGATTCTAGTTTAAAGTAAAAGTTTAAGTTAAGTAGAAAGGGGGGAGGGTGGGCAACATAGCAGAGCCCCAAGCCCTTGGCTTTATGCAGGAATATTTGCGGGTCTTTCCTCACTTGCATGGACAGCGAAGGTTGGAGCTGCTTCCCCGGGGGCGCAGTGCCGCCCTGAGGAGGCCCACCGTCCTCTGCCAGAACTGAGGGTACGCTGTGCTTCTGTCCCAGTGAGCAGTGCATAGAAGCCTACGAACTCCTCCTGGCACTGGCCGAGAGCGAGCAGAGCCTCATCCTGGGACAGTTCCGGGCGGCCGGCGTGGGCTCCTCCCCTGGTGAGTGTGGCCCGAGTCCCTCCCTCCCTCCCGCTGCCTTCTCCCGTCCCCTGCCTCCCTTGCTCCGTGGTGCCCCCATTTCGCTGTTGGCATTGGAACACCTCCCGACGACACGAAATTCGCTTGTCAAGTGTGTTTTTCGTTTCTTCCTCATGACTGAATGAGTAAATTGTTTATGTTGAATGCAGCAAGAACTGGAGTGGAAACAGAATTACGGACAAGTTAAAACAAACAAGCCCTCTTAGGAAACATACCCTCCCAGGCCAACAGTAGGACCAGATGGAGCAGGAGGCCCACAGTTTGTGATGAAAGGGACCGACTTTCCCACAGCCTCTCTGGGATGCTGATTGTTAAGGGTCCCTTTGCTGCCCACGTGGCCTTTGCAGAGACTCGCTGCTGCTTTTGGCTGCCTGGCCTCAGGTTTGTTCTTTTGGGCGGTTTTGAGGCATGGGCTCCCCCTCTCTGGTCTCCAGGTGCCTTGTGAACACAGAGGAAGTGGTTTCTCACCCTGCTGTCCGCTGCAGAGGGCTCTCCCCGGAGCGCAGAGCCGAGCCCTGTGGGGGAACAGAGCGGTCCGCTGACCCACTCGCCTCCCCCGCCCCGGGGGCGTGTGTCCTGTCGGCTCACTCTGTACCTCAGATCTGCACCGCCCCCTACAACGACCCCTCAATTTTGAGTAACTGGAAGAGTATATAATTGAAAAAGACACAATTGTGTCATCCTGGTTAGCAGTATTTGCTAAAACTTGGCCTGTGCTTGTGCTCTGGGCCTTAAACAGTAGCGTGAGGAGGACACAGGAGAAATAGTGCTTAGGAGGGAAGAGAGATCAAGGGAGAGAGGTTGCCATAGCTCAGTGCCGTGGCCTGGATGCTCCCTCAGCCTCCGCTTTAGCACAGTGGCTTCTTTGGAGAAGCACCGACAGGTACACAGAAAACTGTTTAACTCCAGAGCCGAACCTGGGCAGGTGGACAAACCAGGAGTCCCCGGCCACGGGAACCAGGCCATCTGCCGGGGATGGGCTTCTCGGCCAGGGCTGGGAGCCTCCACGGGGGCCGCCCTTCCAGGAGGCACCTTTCCAAGAATGTCTGCATCAGGGCCCCTGCGGACTGCAGCCCCACCCCCACCCCGCTCTTCTCACCAGCTCCTGCCCCTCCCCCTCCCCTGTGGTCGAGCTTGGGCACTGACCACTCACAGGTGTTTCCTCCTTCAGTTTTGACCTGGACAGGAATCTGAAGCAAATCTGAAGGAAAGGAAGTATCCTGGGCATTAATTTCCTGCTTCATATCTAAGTTATGAGACAAGGGAGCAGGCCTCCATTTGTGTGGGTGAACTCTCTCTCTCTCTCTCTCTTTTAAATAGAATTAACATCCCGCCCCAGAAGTAGAAACTCTGCCAGCATTTCCATTAGAAACCTCATTTTTCAGGGTCTTTCCACTAAACCATAAAACTTTATACCTCATATTAAACAGATCCTAAAATGATCTTGGTCTGCTGTCAAGTTTTTTTTTTTTTTTTATATATATGTATTAAGGAAAATGATCAATTAAAGGGGGAAGAAAATCAATCCTCTTATTTCCAGTTTGTATCATCAGACAATGTCTTTAAACCTTCCTGCCCTGGAAAGGCACCTTTCATTAGGCTTGTCTCTACTTGGCGCAGTTACTTGGTAGGAGCTGGAAGGGCTTATATAAATCTGCATTTAAAATACTTAAAATCAATAATGAAATGCTTTGCATTAACATAATCCTGGGTAGCTCATGATATATTTATAGAATGAGCCAGTCAGTATTACCATGCCTGCTTCACAGAATTCGAAGAGCTGTCAGTTGGTGAGACAGATGTAAGATACCTCGTTTGTGGAAGGAAGGACGGACTGATGGAAGAAAGGGAGGGAGGGAGAAAGGAAGGAAGAAAGGCAGACATGAAAGCTGTCAGAGACATGGCCGCAGGGGGCCCAGGGAAGCTCAGCCTGCAGGACGGAGGCCCCCACACTTCTTCCCCACTCTCCGTAAAGCTGTGAGTTGGCTTACCTGGAGCAGCTCCCTGTTAAATCTCCCTTCCATTCCGCTGACGGCAGCAGTGGACCTGCCATTCTGGTGAGCAAGTACTGGTTGATGACGTTACCCCCAGTACCAGCCCCAGTGGTTTTTTCTGTTTCTTGTTGATGGCGCAGGCATTCGTTACACTCGTTCTAGATGACTTAAACCAGTGGTTTTCAAACTGTGCTGTGGGAAGCTGGAGGAGTGTCTTAGGGCCTCAGCAGTGGGCTCGGAGGATGGGAGGACCCGGAGTGTATGACCCCCACACCTATTCACGTCAGCCGGTTCTGCATTTACCATTTTGGTGTCTTAGGCTTCGGCACATGGTTCCATTTGAAAGCATCTGGAAGACTAGGGATGTAGGCTGAAGAGGTAGCAAGCTGGTGACTTGTTGGGCCACTATGGTTTTTATTTTATTTTTTTATTTTTTATTTTTTATTTTTAAAGATTTTATTTATTTGACAGAGAGAGAGAGAGCGAGAGCAGGAACACAAGCAGGGGGAGTGGGAGAGCGAGAAGCAGGCTTCCTGCCGAGCAGGGAGCCCAATGTGGGGCTCGATCCCAGGACCCTGGGATCATGACCTGAGCTGAAGGCAGACGCTTAACGACTGAGCCACCCAGGCACCCGGGCCACTATGGTTTTTAAAACACAACAAGAACGTGAACATTTTTGACCGGGAAGTCGCCGTCTGGCTTTGTGTGGGTGCCAGCCACTCCTGAGGTCTCGCTCCAGCCCAGGTACCTGATTTCTGGAGGATCGGGGCTCACCACTGACAGTGTCCCAGCGAGACAGGAAAGTCAGGGATAGCACTGCTACAGAAAAGACACTGCCGATCTCAAGTTCTCATTTTAACTATTCGGTGTGTTTCTCTTGCCTACCCAAAGCTCTAAGCAAAGCTCTGGATGTGTGCAGGGCACAGTTTGGTCCTCGTTCATGAGAAAGTGCCACCGCAGGAAAGAATGGCCAAGTGGTAGATTGCAACTTAGTGGGGGAAGTCAGGAGCCTGGATAATTAGAAAATCATAGCATGTTAGAGCTGGAGACAGACCTCAGAGATCGCCCTGCCAGCCCTTCATCGATAGGGTCAGTAGAGCCCAGAGCAGAGACATGCCTTGCTCCATATAGTCTCTAAGTGACGGCGCCCAGCCCTGCACATGGGTCTCTTCGTTGGCCATCCACTGCTAGTTTCTCTCCCCACCGGGCCACCTCTGCCCTGAGTAATGAAGAACCGATGATCTGACCATGCTCCCAGGCTTGTCTCCTGTAGAACTGTGTTGATTAATCCTTTGGCCTCTTTGCAACGTAGGAGACCACTCAGGGGATGAAAACATCACTCAGATGCTCAAGCGCGCTCACGACTGCCGGAAGACAGCTGAGAACGCGGCCAAGGCCCTGCTCATGAAGCTGGACGGCAGCTGCGGGGGTGCCTTTGCCGTGGCCGGCTGCAGCGTGCAGCCCTGGGAGAGCCTGTCCTCCAACAGCCACACCAGGTAATTCCCGGCCCTCCTGCCACCAGGCGGACGTGTGTCTGCGTGTGGTCTGTTCACCAGGTTTGACATGTGGTGACCCAGCTCTCAGAGACTGTGAGGCTTGGATGAGGACAGCGTTGTCCCCGTGCTTGCAGCCTGCTCTGTCCGGGGAGTCGGGGGATCAGCATGGGAGAGCTGGGAAGGGCCTTCCGTGGCCAGTGTGGGAACCACAGCCCAGAGAGAAGGGGACGTTGGCTCAAGAAGGTGGAACCTGAAGATGGAGCCCGAATCTCCCTTTCTGTCTGGTGCTCTCTCCCCCACTTTGTTCTGTTCGCCATTTCTTCATAGTTTTTGATTTCTGAGAGTATTTGGGGTAGCGTGAGGCTCATTTGCTGCAAACGGTCCCTAAGTACCCACGACCCACACCGCATCCTATTTCCAGGCTGCATTCTCTGCCCCCTTCTCCTCAGGCCTCTGTCCTTTGTAAGCTTTTCTTGGGCAATAGCCTCCTCTTTTCCCATCTCTTTTGCTCTGCAGAGTGATACCAAATTCATAGCAGGTACTCAGCAGACGCTCAGTGATGAACCTGAGTTCAGGTTCTGTGTCTGTGAATCTAGAAAACTGCAGTGGGTACGTGAAAAAGATGGGGAGGAAAGCAGTGAAGACCTGGCTAAGCATAATTTGCTGAAGCCGTTGGATTCTTGCAGAAGTGGGGAGAGGATCAGAATGAAGCCTCTGCTAGCCATCTTCTCATGTCTTACCACCAAAGCCCTAAAACCATGAATGCCTTCCCTTTACATATCAGTTCTCGGTCTAGAAAGTACTTTGTTACAGATTTTCATATGGTAGCCAAATTACAAAAGAGAGGAAGGGTGATTTACCCCATTCGCACAGGTGAGAAAGCCTCAGCTCCGAGATCTGTAAGGGACTTGGCTAAATAAGTTCTCACCGCTGATGGAGGGGAATCAGGACTGAGCTCCAGCACTTTGGCATCAAGCATATTATTCTTGCCACTACAACAGGTTGGATATCATGACGTTAAAAAACAGCGCTCACTTGCAGATCAAGTGCCAAGAACCACATAAGGCTAGATGGAATCTCAAGAGCCAAAGGAGAAATACTCATGTTTCCTCGGTGCCTGAAAGCAACTTAACATTGCCATCTCTCTCTGAACCGGCAGGACCCAGCCATCTGCCTGAGTGCCTCCATTTACCTGCCCTGGACCCGGGGCCTCAGGAGAGGGGCCGTTCCCAGTAACGGAGTTGGCCAGGTGCCCACAAACTCAAGGGAGTTAGTTGCTTTTGACTCCAGCGCACCAATCGTCTTATTCAGTGAAACAGAGATTATAATTTATTTTTTTCTTAAAACCACATTCTTCTGCGTAACACAGAAAGCAGATGCTCTTCTTAATGACTTTCCCAGATGTGTATGATCTGTAATTTCCTTGTTCGTTTAGAGTAGAAACGTAGTCCTCATGTTGTCACTGATACTGTTCTATTGAGTTAGGGAACATGAGAAGCAAGTTGACGGGGAATATATGCTGTTTCAGTAGCTTCTAAGGAGCGTGTTACACATCTTTTGCTCACACCTCCCCACCCCCAAAATAATTTTGTTTTAATCCAAATCGGAGATAAATTTGGAGTCTGTCAAAAGTAAGAACTCTCACCATCCTTTTAGGGAAGATCCTGGTTTTGAACGCTTGTTAGAAATACCTTAATGTATAGGTGAGCCTTGATTCTGAGACAGCTTTCTTAGAGAAATTTCATTTTTGGTGATATATTAACGCAGGTTGAGATCAGTTCAGGACATGGTCTTTCTTTTTAAGGATGATCTCACAAAAGAATGGCCCTTGAACTAATTTCAGTCTCAAATGGGTCTTCCATCAAAGTACCAGGACTTTAGTTCAGATTTCACTCCGTTGTCCTTAAAGATTCATTTTCACCCTCCCACCCAAGTGCGAGCAGCCAGGGTGGGCACGAAAGCACCACATTCGTGTGGCACACCACATTCTTTGGTCCTGACACAACCAATCTACTTGAAGCGACATGTGGGCTCTGAAAAAACGTCCCAAACCACCAACCCTTTTCATAATTACAATGACTAATTTTGTGTGTAAATCTTGCCATTCCAGCTCAGACATCCCCCCATGTCAAGTTTAGGGGAGAAAGAAATGGAGTTTTCTGTGTCGGAGCTTTACATGGCTTCATAGCCCCCTTTCCTCCCACTGTCACCAGCTGGTGCAGAGAATCCTAATCAGAGTCCACTGTTCCTCAAGGTCTCAGGAAAGGAACGCTGAGTGTCAGGTCTCCAGATGCCTTTCTGGCAGTGGACGAACAGCCCCTGATGACAGGAGGGTCGTGGTTTGGGAAAGGAGCAGCAGCAGAGCAGTTCCCAGCAAGGAGAATAAAAATGGTAGCCAGCCTATCAGCTGACTGTTGGCAGGAGCCCAGAGACACTGCTGTTTCGCTTTTGAAAAATTCAACCATAGCCTCATCAGGAGTTATCATTGTCTTAATGGACAGAGGAACTAGGTAATGTTGATGGCCTGGATAGCTTCATCAGCCTCTCACAACAGAGAGGCCAGTGGACTAAATTGTTGAGGTGGGAATAGGGAATCCTTAATCAAGCCCACCCTTCCTGTCCAGCATCACAATTTCAGTTCATTCCATGGAAGCACAGTCATCGATCTAAATCTACAGAAGGACATGTGGCCAAGACAGAATAAGCCTCAGTGGGTCTGCTGTAGTGGAGACTAGAGTTGCATCCCTCCTGTCCCACCATTGGGTCGGGATCACGGTGAGCCGTGGGAGTCCGGTGATAGCAGCCTCGCAGGTGAGCCGCCGGACACCTTCCGGGTGTCCGGGTTCCGCCTGGCTGACCATTCACCCCCAAAGTGGAATAAGGGCAGTGGAACTCAGGATGCCCACCTTTCACCTTCTAAGTTCGTCTTCTTAGGTGAAGTCTCACTGGAGCAGAAAGGAGGGTGGATGACAGTGGAACCCTGTCCTTTGAAGGGATGGATGGGATTAGAATGGCCGGCCCATTAGGAAAGGCCAGGGCCACCACCATCAGCAAGCTTCGGGGAGTGAGAGACCAGATCTGACTGTTGTAACTGTAATCTTCACGTCCCTCTGAAGAAGGGAGTTGCTTTCTCCTCCCAAGTGTCGGGAGAGTCCATCCAAAGTCCTTGGGATTAATGCTTAGAAGCGCTAGTAGATTCTAAAGTCCACCTCAGACACATTCCCCAACATGACAGCATGGTGCTCAGGCCTGCTGCTCAAATGTCCTTGTCATTTATCTTTTAGGCTCTGTGAAAACTAGGTAGAGAGCTGAAATGCCTTTTTTTTTTTTTTTTAAAGATTTTATTTATTTGACAGAGAGAGACACAGCGAGAGAGGGAACACCAGCAGGGGGAGGGGGAGAGGGAGAAGCAGGCTCCCCGCAGAGCAGGGAGCCCGATGTGGGACTTGATCCCAGGACCCTGGGATCATGACCTGAGCCGAAGGCAGTCGCCTAACCGACTGAGCCACCCAGGCTCCCAATGCCTTTTTTTTTTTTTTAATACTACCTGATTTCAGAAGAATTACATGATCTTTTTTTTTTTTTAAGATTTTATTTATTTATTAGAGAGAGAGAGAGAGCATGAGCAGGGGGAGAGGCAGAGGGAGAAGCAGGCTCCCCACTGAGCAGGGAGCCCGACGCAGGGCTCGATCCCAGGACCCCGCGATCATGACCTGAGCTGAAGGCAGATGCTTAACCGACTGCACCACCCAGGCGCCCCAGAATTAAGTGATTATTTTCAAACCAGATAATTAAAATCCAAGCATTATTTCAAATTCTCCATTGGGAGGACCCTCACTGGAAAGGACACTGCAAACAGTTTGGGGTATATTTCCACAGATTTACCTGTCCATTTTTTCCTTTGTTAAGACCCTTGGCTGACCCTTTCTTTCCCACGTGGCATTCGTATCTGTCATAGCTGCGCACTCCCATTGGGTGGCAGTCCATCGTGTATTCAAGCAGCTTCCTCTCATCGGACGTTTCTCCCCACCTTTTCACTATTAACGGTTAGAGCTGCCGTCCTTGACCACACACTGGTCCCTCTTGTGCAATTTCTATGGGAAACTCAAAGAAACCGAATTTGCTGGCCCAAAAATGATTGTTTCCAATATCAAATAGCCCTCCGTACGTGATCAAGTTATTCTGCTCTTCCTCCACACCCTTGCTAAAACTGGGTAGTGTAGGTTTTTCGATTTGGCTGATCTCTGGACAAAAAATACCCTTAATACTTTGCTTTCTACCTCCTAATTGTTGATATCTTGGTATGTTACCAGTGACTGAATGAGGAAAAGGTTAATGTTTGGTTGAGAGAGGTCTCATTTCCAACACTATTATAAGGACACCTTTAAAAATGGCTGTGGAAATAGAATCTGTTTCTCATTTTGACTTTCAGCTAAGTTCTTGGGAGCTTTCTGGAACCAGGCAGGTTTTGAGGACTTCAGTTATCTGGCAACGGGTTTTCCCTGTATTTTGTTAGATAATTTTTCTTCATATAACCTCCACTTCTCCTCCTAGAGAATTCTGATAACCATCCGAGAGAATATAGACCTAAAAGGTTAGGATTGTGTTTAGGTGTTTTTAGTCCTTAGTGACAATTGTCAGACGAGGTGAGGAGGTACCCACAGCCAACACTCCAAGATGCAGGCAGATGACAAGACCCACCTTCTGCTTGGAGGAATGGGGCCATTTAGGAGTGGCTGACCCCCTCCTTCAAGTAAATTTAAAATGCTCAGCAAAACAGAAGGCCAGCCTGATGGCATTTTCCTTCTGAAAATGAGCTGCCCCTTGGTGGAAATGAGATCTTAATGGGGGCCAGATAAGACATTGATAAAAACTCAGAGGAAAACCCATCTCTGGTTTTTGTGGCAAAGAAATGAAATGCCATTCTAGCTTTTTGCCATGACAAGATGAGGAGGCTGCAGAGAAATGGATTTTTCTTCTAAAAAGCAGGATGGGGAGTTGTCTTGAGGATGAGGCTGGGACACAAAGAAGGGGGACAGAAGACCAGATATTTGAAACCCACAGCTGCTTAACTAAACCTGAGTCCGTGTGCCGTTGTGGCCAGGGCAGGTGGAAGGGTTCGGTGTCCCAGGCGGCCAGCACTCCCCCTCCACCCCCCTGGCTGTAGGCCACCCCACGCGCAGTGTGCCAGAAGATTCCTGGCACCTCATGGACGCGGAGCAAAGCCAGCAGGAGGGGGCCCCAGCAGAGCATCCGGGAAAGGAGAAACCCACATGACCTGGCCCAGCTTACTGAAAAAACAGAGCTGAATGCAAAGACGGGCTGTTCCACCATTCTGGGGTGGGCTGGGGCTCTCCACCTGCAGCCCTCCCCGAAATCGCTCTCAGAGAACAGGCCTCCCACCCTGGAGACGAGGAGTAACCAGTCCGGGTGGACAGTGATTCATTCCCCCTTGACAGCTGAGACCATCCAGCATTCCAAGCTGGGAGAGCTAATGGATGACCTACCCCAGGCCCCACAGCCAGTGGCAGGCCCTCGGGAGACCGGCAGCGCCTTTGTCGGCTGCGGGAGGCAGAGGAGAGGCCAGAGGCTTCCCTGCCTTTCACACCGTCACAATCCTATTCCACAGTGGAACATTAAGGCACAAAGCAGAATTGTAATTAACCTCCCTGATCTGCTCCCCGCCGGCTTCCCAGAAGGGAGGGAGGGAAGCCACAGGGGCTTCGGGGGATGCAGTGCGTAGCTGGAAATCAAACTTCGCCCTGGTAAGAGCATTTTAGAGTGCTGAGCGTCCCACAAGGGTCCATCTGGGGAGGGAGATCTTTTTTCTTTTTTGAAAACTATACCCATGGTAGAGACAGTGAGATAAAGGCCTCCCCCCACCCCCGGCCAGGTATCAGGGCTCAGACCCTCAGGGGTCTAGGACGCCCCAAAGCCTGTCAGCCTCTGCCCACCTGTGTTGGTGTTTCCTAGAACATTCTAGGTGGTTTCTCTAGTCCCATTGAGCACTTGCTGTATTGCTTCTCCCTCAGCCCGGGTATTCTGCATGACCTGCTAGGTGGTTGTCATACCTAGAGGGAGCTCCTGAGACTGTGCAGGGAGGTGCTGGGAAGGGCACAGATGTTTCTCCAACTCCCCCAGAACGAGTGCTGCACTAGCCGGCCCTGCCCACTTCGGGACCCATCGTCTCCCTTCCAACAGCCTGGGGAGAGGGGAATTATTCGGATTCCCACTTTACTGCAGCCTGGGAACATTGGGTCATTTACTCTGGACCATAAAGCTAGGCAGTGGCAGAGGAAGAACATTTACTCAGGTCTGTCTGGTGTTAGAGGTGTGCTCATAATCACTGGCACTTGCCAGATCAGCCCAAGAGTGTATGGCCTCTCCCTAGAGAATTTAGGGAGGGGGAGGAATCCCGTTATCCCACAGGCTACCTACCATGCAAATGCCCACCTGTCTTATGGGGTAGACCAGTTGTTCTCAAACCTGGCTGTGCCTCAGAATGATGGGGAGGGTACATTAAAATGCAGATTGCTGGGCCCCACTCCCAGAGTCCCCCCTTCTAGAGGTCTTGGGAGTGGGCCTGGGAATGTGCATTCTTCACAAGTTCCCAGGCGGTGCTGCTACAGCTAGCCCAGCAACGACTCTCTGACAGCCACTGGGGTACACCAGTCCTGCTAAATGGAAGTCTGCCCAAATAGTATCATTTTAGTGCCTG
Organism: Neomonachus schauinslandi; assembly: GCF_002201575.2. Lineage (NCBI taxonomy): Eukaryota > Metazoa > Chordata > Mammalia > Carnivora > Phocidae > Neomonachus > Neomonachus schauinslandi. Next base: position 85,565,904 of record NC_058409.1, on the reverse strand, counting down.
CAGAATAATTACAGAACTCTAGCTTCTAGTGCCCTTTGAATTTTGAAATTTAAGTGAAAGAGAACAAAGGGTACTTTGAAAGTGTTCTATTTCTTTAAAAAAAAAAAAAAGTAGTCCAAAGAAAATATATCATAAAACTCATCTGGGTGGTAGGTACGTGGGTATTGGTTCATCTCCGTGTTTTTCTATATGTTTAAAATTTTTCAAAATAATTTTTAACGTAAGGAAGGACGGGGATTGTAAAGTGAGCCTCGGGTCCGGAGCCCCAGCTCCACCGGAAAGGATTTCATACCTGAAGCCCCCTCCCGGCTCACTGGAAGAGAGGTGTTGGTGCTGCCCCGCGCCACGCGGTGGGACACACGCCCCTGCAAGCGCAGCCCCACTCTCAGCCCTGTGGCATGCTGTGCCAGCGAATGCCATGCTGCGGTTGGCTTTCGTCTTGTTGCTCATTTGTCTGTGGGATATTGAGACATCTGTCCCTCCATGTCCGTGTTGACGGTCCACGGAGGTGAGCGCTGAGTCCTACTTGAATGGTTTTGTTCCAGGCATGCCTACCGCCCCCACCGCCCTCCCACCCCTCGGCTGGGGGAGGGCAGTGCTTTACTGCAGAGCACAGAGATGCTGAGGGAGGGACCTTATTCCGGAGAAGTCCCCCGAGTTCAGAAGTCCCACCGGCCTCCCCAGCGCCCTCTGCTGGGGCTACTGTTAGCTTGTTCGCTTCACCTGAGCTGCTTCGTTTCTTTATGAAATTGGCACTTGAAGTATTCCAACCAGAGGGTGTTGCTGCTTCTCCCTTCTCGTCCTTTTTAAAATGCAGCCTGAGAAAACATGGGGATGGTGATTGATCATCATAACTGTATCCTCCTTCCTGCACTCCCAGCTTCCACCATCTCTTCCCGGGATTGTCGCGATAGCCCAGAATGGGTCTCCCTGCCTCTGCCCTTGCCTCCCTGCATCTCCTCAGCCCAGTAGCCAGAGGGAGCCTATCAAGATGTAAGGCAGATCACATCACCCCTGTTACAAACCCTCCAGTGGCTTCCATTCTAATTCTAGAGAAAAAGACACAACCCTTATAAAACCTGACATGACCTGGCTCCCTGCCCACCCGCCCACTCCTCTTTGACCTCTCCCCTCTCCCTCTCCCTCAACTGACTCTAACTCAGCCACAGTCTCATTTGTGCTGGCCACGCTCACTGCCTCAGGGCCTTTGCATTCGCTGTGTCCTCTGCCTGGATCACTCTTCCTCCAAATATCCACACAGCTCCCTTTCTCATGTCCTGTGGGTCTACTTTATCCTTAGGTCTACTTTATGAAACTTTTCATGCAGGCCCTCCCTACAACTCTGTTGCACAAAATAATCCCATCTTCTCTTTGTGCTCCCCATAACTGCTTCATTTTTCTCCGCTGTACTTCTCACTATCTGATGTACTGTGTATTTTATTTGTTTGTCTCCCCTATTAGAATGAGTTCCATGAGAGCAGAGATTTTTCTAGGGCCTAGAAGAGTACCTCATAGTGGCCCTCCAGTATCACTTAATTGAATGATAACTACATTTATTGAGTGCTTACTGCGTGCTAGGCACTGTTCTAAACACTACATTTCAACTTTACAAATGAGGAATTAGGCCCAGGGAGGTTGAGTCATGCTACCTGTAAATCTATCAAGTGGCAAAGATGCTTGGGTTACAGATCAAGGTAGCACCTCTGTATTAGGGTTCTCCAGAGAAACAGGACCAACAGGGGTAGAGGTGGTGGTATGTATATATAGGTAAAGAGTGACTAATTTTAAGGAATTGGCTCATACAGTTATGGGGACTGGCAAGTCCTAAATCTGTAGGGCAGGCACACTGGCTGGAGACCCAAGGAAGGCTTGATGTAGCAGTCTTGAATCTGAAGGCTGTCCGGAGGCAGAATTTCTTTCTTGGGGGACCTCAGTCTTTTCTCTTAAGGCTTTCAATTGATTGGACGAGACCCACTTACATCATGGAAGGTAGTCTGCTTTACTCAGCATCTGATTTAAGTGTTAATCACATCTCAGGGCACCTTGGTGGCTCAGTCCCTTGAGCATCCGACTCTTGATTTTGGCTCAGGTCATGATCTCAGGGTCCTGGGATCAAGCCCTGTGTCAGGCTCCTTGCTCAGCAGGGAGACTGCTGGAGATTCTCTCTCCCTCTCCCTCTGTCCCTCCCCCAACACTCACTCACTCATGCTCTCTTAAATAAGTAAATGTTAATTACAGCTTTAAAAAAAATACCTTCACAGTGACATCTAGGTGGGTGTTTGGCCGAGCACCTAGGCACTGTAGCCCAGCCCCGTTGCCGCATGAAATGAACAGTCAGAACCTGAAAGGAGATGATGTATGTTGGCCAGGCTGATCTTGCTCCCTTCCCCTGCAAGATACATCCTGCCTGTCCTGATGGGGTGAAGAGGGTGGGGTGGGAGAGCAGCCCCAAAGAGTCTGTGGTGCTCAGGAACTTGCAGTGCTAGTGGGACTTCTCTGACTCGAAGATCACCCAAGCCCTGGGATGTTGTCTTCCTCCGGTGCACGGTCAGCTGAGTGGTGGAGCTCCAGCTCACCCCCTCTCCTCACCCTTGTGTCCGCAGAAGCCCTGTCTTCTAGGTAATGCGTCACACGCAAGAGTGGAATGGTCCTTGGTCACACCTAGGTTATGGGGCAATTGCATCTGCTAAGTTGGGGTCCCGGGCCTGTTACCCCTGTTCCAGGGTGAGGTGAGGAGGGCAGGCCTGGGCCTCCAGCAGCCAGCAGCCTGTGGAGACCACTCGTTGCTCCTGGCCCAGCTTCTAGCAATGGGAGTCTTGGGAGGGTGGGGCTGAGGAATGAGAAGACAGTGGCCCAAGTCCAGGTGTACCAGTGTCCAGCCTCATGACCCGGCAAGCCGCCTAACGTCTCTGAGCCTCCGTCACCAAATCTGTAATGAGATGATAATGCCAACCTGGCCTGTTTTGATGAGAGTTCAATGGGCCCTTGCTTGTTTTTGCGCCATCTTTCCAAGGCCGGAGGCTTGAGGGCTATGTCAAGTGTTGGTGGGTCCAGTGACACCTTCAGGGGCCGCCAGTTCTCGGGGTTCATCCTAAGTGCTCCTCAGGTGTGGCAGTTGTCACCATTCAGCACGGGCCTCCCAGGGCCCCATGGGCAGACCTGAGTCCCTGTGGTGGACAGTATGCTCAGCCGTGACGCAGGAGGAATGGCGGGGGGCGGGGTGGGGGGGTGTCCTGCTTTCGAGGTTGTCACAGTAGCAGTACACGTGGGGGGGCTTATTGCACGGTACCCCCTCCCCCTCTTCCACCACACCCTCCAGCTCCTGCCCCGAGGGGACGTGTGTTTGCACAAGCGAATAGGTTCACGTACACACACGTATCAGTACATCACACCATAGGTATTTCGTTCTCCAACTTTGTTCCTTAACATATCCCTTTTTGTAAGTCTGGCCCACATGTATGCATATTTTTTAATCAAATACTACTTTTGTCCTATTTCTCCACTTAAAATAGTTCCACTGTGTCGTAAATTACTACTGTGATGTCCATATAACTTCCCCCCTTTTGGAATGTATCATAATTAACTACACCCGCTGTGCCACAAAACGTCTTTGTATCTTGTTGCTTCTGTGGGATTATTTCCTTAGAATTCATTTTTAGGGTCCACATGTGTTAAAGGAGATAACAAGCATTTCTGTCATTCTTCAGACTGATTTCTCTCCTTGAAGGTGGTATCAGTGCCCCATGGCAGGAAGAATGCCTTTCTCTTTTGGCGGTGGGGGGGGAGGGGGGGGCGGGATTCCCGTGGGCCGCTGTTGGAGAGACGGGGTGTGGGAAGGAGTCAGGGACAGGACCCGCTCACGGTGGCTGGGACCGCGAGAGGGTTTCTCTGTCTCCTCAGCACAACTAGCTCCACAGCCAGCAGCTGTGACACGGAGTTCACCAAAGAAGACGAGCAGCGGCTGAAGGATTACATCCAGCAGCTCCGGAATGACAGGGCGGCAGTCAAGTTGACCATGCTGGAGCTGGAGAGCATCCACATCGACCCGCTCAGCTACGACGTGAAGCCCCGCGGGGACAGCCAGCGGCTGGATCTGGAAAACGCCGTGCTGATGCAGGAGCTGATGGCCATGAAGGTAGTGTGGGGATGGGGCCCGACGCAGCCCGGGGACCGTGCGCTGCCGTGTCCTCACCGGGAGACGGGAGAAGGCCCTCTGACAGCAGGTCAGTGATGATGACCAGTCGACCCCGTCTGGGTTCAGTCACCTCCTGCTGGAGGACAGCCAGAGCCTCATTTGTAGGCAGGACTAGTTTCAGTGTGTCCGGGGTCCCTGGGGCTGGGCATGACCCTGGAGGGGTGTCTCAGCTCCGCTCTGGAACACCTCATTCTTCACGAGAAGCCAGATCAGATCCCTAGAGGCGGGAGCAGCCCCTGTCCCCGGAAAAGGACCTCTCCTCTCTAGGAGCTTAAGGTGCTTCTGGGATGGATGCTGATGTTAATGGGGAGTAGGGGAGGACGGGGCGCGGACAGGTGCAGCACTGGGACCGGAGCCCCGGTGTCCTGACGCCCTTTTCCCTGCCGTGGGGGTCCTGACACCCTCCAGGGAAGTTGGCCAGTGCCCTTTCACATCCGTGTTTCCTGATGAGATTTTGTGCTCACCGGCCGGCAGGCTGAATTCTCTGCTGGCATCTGGAAACTTGGGGAGGGGGGAGCTTTCTTGGACAGGTAGTGCCCGTCATCGGGGAGTGGTTACACTGCCGTCCCTTCCGCAGGACGCACTTTGCAGGCTCTGGCCAGGGGCGCCAAGCACGGGGCCTTCCCCTGCGGAGTGCTTTCTCAGAAGACAGCAGTACCTGCTCTGGGTTCCCAGCTCCCGCTGAGAGCTCCCCAGACCCTTGGAATTTCCTGAGCTTTGTTATGCTAATGAGCCCACTCCTGGTTGGGGGGGCTGAAACCAGCACTGGGGCTGTCCCTGGAAGAATGGAGCCTGTGATTATAGGGTCGGACTTTGAGGCCCTTGACTTCCAGGGACGGGAGGAGGGCTACAGATTGAGTTCCCTGTGTGGCCAGTGATTTTCTCCACCATGCCCAGTCATGAAACCCCAGTAAGATCCCTGGGCACCAAGGCTCAGGAAAGATCTGCATGCAGCGCTCTTCCAGGGACCCCCGTGTGCACTCCCTGTGGTAAAACCCTAATCCTAAGTACAGCGCACTCCTGAGCTGAGGGAGTCGTTGATCCGAGTGGGTTGTGCATGCCCCTGAGTTAGTGAGAAGTGCAAGTGGCCCGGGGACCCCCCCCCCCCCCCCGCCGCCGCCAGTACTTGTGGCTGGTGTTGGAAGTGAAGGCAGGTTTGGAGGACTGTCCTTACCTGTGGGGTCTGCGAGAACCCAGCAAGTTCAGGCCAGAGTGTGTTGGATTGTGTGCACCCAGCTGGAGTGGAAACAGTAACCACTTGCCAGGAGCATGGTCCTGCAGGGCTGTGACCAGCTCTCAGCAGGCCTGGGGCAGAGGTGGGCACTTGTAAGGCCTGCTCCTGCAGGTCTGGGCCCCCTAACGTAGGGAGTAGGAGCTGGGAGCCATGTCCCCAAGCCTGCTCTCCAAACTCCACTCTCCTGTGCACAAAGGCCTGATTTGCACAGCCTTGGATTCTGCAGTGTCTCTAGACCCCAGGTGTTGAGACAGGAGAGGCTCTCAGGGACAGAAGCCAGCTTAGGAACCAGAGGCAGGTCCGTTGGGCCGGGTGGTCAAGGAAGTGCTGAATCAATAGCTCATAAGTGGTGTCTCCTGTTGGAACCAGCACTGTCCCTGCAAGAGAGCAGGCCCCCCTCTGCTTAACTCACCTCTGGAAAGAGGAGCCGCCATCATGGTCAACCCAACACGCTCGGGTCACTTGGTCAATGTGTCCCTGTCCTTGGCGACTGCTCAGTCTTGAGTCTGGCTGAATCCTGGGAAGACTTTGGGCAGTGACAGCAGATTAGGAATCAGCCCTTTGCTTCCAGGCTGTTTTATCGTGTCCCACTCACCCAGCTCTGACCCTGACTTCTGTTCCCTCTGGGGAATCCTCACGCAACCTTGGCTGATTTCTCCTCTCATGGCCCATGAGCCAGGCATTGGGTCCATCATCACAGTGCCTTTTTCCCCCAGTCAGGAGACCTGTTTGTGGGCCTTCGCGCCCTGCAGCATGAGCTGGGAGGCTGCCCTTTCGTTATGTGTTCCATCATCATGTTTCATTTGGCCAAAGACTAAGGATTTCCTTTTTATAGTCAAGCCAGCATGTGTGATAAAATCTGGGTTACTCTGGCCAGGAAAGACATTTTTGGTGTAATAAAATATTCCCTTTGCTATTGAAAATAAAATGTGTATATATCATAGAAATTGTCTAAAAGAGCAGAAATGGGGCATCCGGGTGGGTCAGTCCGTTAAGCTTCCGACTTTTGATTTTGGCTCGGGTCATGATCATCTCAGGGTTGTGAGATCAAGCCCTGCATCGGGCTCTGTGCTGGGCGTGGAGGCTGCTTAAGATTCTCTCTCTCCCTCTCCCCTCCTCCTCCTCCTCCTCTCTCTCTGTCTCTCTCAAAATAAATAAAATTTAAAAAATAAAAGAACAGAAATTACAAAAAGCTGGGAGAGAAATAACCCATAATATGAGCCAGAGGCAGCCATTGCTGGTGTTCTGGCTTCGGTTCCTTCCTGTGAGGTTTCTGAAGGATAAACATCAGAGTCCTGGGTGCCTGGGTGGCTCAGTTGGTTAGGTGACTGCCTTCGGCTCAGGTCATAATCCTGGAGTCCCAGGATTGAGTCTTGCATCGGGCTCCCTGCTCAGCGGGGAGTCTGCTTCTTCCTCTGATCCTCCTGCCTCTCATGCTCTCTCTCTCTCATTCTCTCTCTTTCAAATAAATAAATAAAATCTTTAAAAAAAAAAACAAAACACAAAAAACATCAGAGTCCTCTCCCTTCCCTACACAGTGTGCTCACGGGGATGTGCGTGCCCATTCCAAAACCACAAGCAGCAGGTTATATTGGATTTCACCATTTCATTCTAGGATACAGTTGCTGAGAAACTCAAGTTTTCTGGGTTTTTCCCTTCTTGTACATGATCTTTAGTAAACACCTTTTCATTTCTAGATGATCTACTTGGTTCCTTTTTAAATCCACTCTTCTTTTTTGAATATCCTATCCTTCCATTAGGACCCTTCTTCCTCTCTTCATTTTAAATATTTATTTTCTAGTGTTTCACCTGTTATCTCTGGTTCTCGTAAGTGCTGATTCTGTCTCACATGATTTGTTTTCCATTTTCTCTTTGTGTGCGTTGAGGGGAGGGTGTGCATACCAGCTCATCTTCGGTGGGGATTGTGTATTCTACGGAGTCTTGTGGGTCCTGGGTTGTAGATGTCCCTACAGAGTGGTTCTGTGCATGGATCTGTTGGGACCCGTGGGTTTCAGAGGTTTAGGGCTAGTTTCTGTTACATTCTTGGCTTAGATTCCTGTTTCACATCTACATATGACAAGTATGTGGCTCTGATTCCTCAAAAGAGGCTCTTTTCACTTTTCCCACCCAGACCCTGAGGGATAAGTTTCCTCACCACATCTCCGGAAAGGAAATCTTCTGGTCTTTTACTCTAGGCAGTACTTTTTTTTTTTTTTTAATATTTTATTTATTTATTTGACAGAGAGAGAGTGAGAGCACAAGCCAGGAGACAGAGGGAGAAGCAGGTTCCTCGCTGAGCGGGGAGCCCGACATGGGACTCGATCCCAGGACCCTGGGATCATGACCTGAGCCGAAGGCAGACGCTTAACCAACTGAGCCACTCAGGCGCCCCTCTAGGCAGTACTTTGAGAGTCCTGGCTCATGTAGGGGGTCTCTGTTCCGGCTCTCTGCCCTGCCCTCAGCACAGGTGCCAGAAGCCCAGGTCCTGGGGCCTCCATATTGGTCTGAAACCTCTGTTGGCCTGTATCATGGCCACCTTGCCTTTCTTCTTGGGCAGAGTTCTTTTCATTTCTGGCACCCATGGATTCATCTCTCCTTCTTTCAAGCTTGCGTTTATGTTTGTTCTGGGTGTGACTGGCCCCATTAGCTCCGTATGCAGTGTTGCCAGAACCTTCAGAATCCTGCCTCTGATGGCAAAAGATGAGAAGGCTTCAGCTGTGGGGTGCCAAGGGAGGATTGAATATGTGGGTTGGGGCCATGGAAAATGGAGAAGGAAATGGGAATTGGAAGGGAGCTAGTCAGACCCAGCCTTGTGTGGACGACCCTCCTTCACAACCTCTTTGACTGATGGAGGCCTCTTTCCTCTGGCCAGGAAAGACATTTTTGGTGTAATAAAATATTCCCTTTGCTATTGAAAATAAAATGTGTATATATCATAGAAATTGTCTAAAAGAGCAGAAATGGGGCATCCGGGTGGGTCAGTCCGTTAAGCTTCCGACTTTTGATTTTGGCTCGGGTCATGATCATCTCAGGGTTGTGAGATCAAGCCCTGCATCGGGCTCTGATTCTGGCCGACGCATGCCAGAAACCTGGTTTCCAACAGAGACAGGTGTGCCCATTGAGCGGGGGCCTGGAGTGGTGGGGGTGTGTGTGTTCCAGTTGTTCGAAAGGTTCTTCTTACAGTGAACCAAAATCTGCTTGCCTGTAACTCCCCTTCATTTATCTCCATCCCGGTCCATAGAGTGACAAAGCCCATGGCTTTGTCCACACATCAGTCCTTCAGATGGCGGAGACAGCTGGCTTGTCTCCTCCCGGTCATCTTGTCCAGGCTGCGAAGGGGTAACTCCACCGCCCTCGTCACTGGCCTGCTTTCCCACGCCCGGGCCTGCTCCCACAGCGTGGATCCCTCGCACCCTCTGTGCTCCGCAGGAGGAGATGGCCGAGCTGAAGGCCCAGCTCTACCTCCTGGAGAAGGAGAAGAAGGCCCTGGAGCTGAAGCTGAGCACGCGGGAGGCCCAGGAGCAGGCCTACCTGGTGCACATCGAGCACCTGAAGTCCGAGGTGGAGGAACAGAAGGAGCAGTGCACACGGTCCCTGAGCTCCACCAGCAGCGGCGGCAAGGACAAGCCTGGCAAGGTAGGAGCAGGGCTGCGGGCACCCCCCAGCCCCACAGCCTCAGTTTCCTTATTTGCATGGGAACTGCAAGCCTTTCCAGAGATCTTATAGAAGGTAACATTTTGAGAGCAAAGAAACCAAATCCACTTTTTAAAAAAATCGCACTTTAGGTACTAGTTAGAGCATTTTCCTGTGCCACAGTCTGATCGGGGAGGGATCGGCACTGTCACCCAGGGCTCTGACACCGGGCCGCCTCCTTGGCTCCCCTGCCTGGCATGGTGACCATCGCCTGTGGCCTGTTGGTCACATCTGCACCGATCATTGCATTTGTTGGCCTCCTAGGAATCTCAGCGCTGGGGACGGAGTAGGTACCCCCATTTACACGAGGGGAACGAGGCTCACAAGCGAGGGGGTCTCACGGCTAATAAATGCAGCATCAGGATTTAACCCGAATTTGACTAATGGCCCTCCTCCCCTCAGCCGGGTTGCCACCTCAGCTTCTGTTGGCATTTCTGCCATCGGTGAGGGGGGAAGCAGGAAGCCGCTGAGGCAGAGGAGGAGGAAAGCAGGCCCCGGCTCACACACAGGGTGTCACAGAGCATGGGCTGACAGGTGATGTCATCTGGCAAACTCACACTCCCATGAGCCCAGAAGTCTTTTTCTCTAGAATCCAAGCTCATTCCATCATACTGTATCTCAGAATTATTCCGGATATTGCATTGGGGAAAAAAAATACTCCAGACCCTAAAGAATTACATGCCTCATGCCAGGGTACGGCAATTCTGTGTTCTGCGTTGTACTTTCCGTTCCTAATAAATGCTAGCTTCCCCGAGCTGCAGTTTGTTTCCAGCCCAGGAGCCGGGGGCATACGCTGACTTGCCCAGTCTGAGGAGTGGCTTCTCACAGCCCAAATGCAGGGGTGTCCCTGGGGGAGTTTTGCACCTGGAAAGGAAGCAACTTGCTGATTGGTGTGGCGGTCAGTGGTCACTCCCTAGACCGCTAAGAACTGGAGCGTGCTTTGCAGGGGACCACAGCTGCACTCTGTCCACCCGTCACCTAGCGAAGGCGGCAGGGGCGTTCACGTCCCTGGGACCTGGCTGGGCCATCTCTCCCAAGACCTGGCTGCCTGCCCGTCATCCATTCACGAGATAGATGTGGGCTGGTCCAGCTGAGGTGCTGGAGGCAGTTTGAGGAGTTTCTATCCAGAGAGGGACACTGATGGGCAAACAGATGATTGTAACACAGGGACCTGAGACCAAGGATCAATTCCTAGTGCCATGGGAGGCCACGGGCCCGACAGAGAACCCAGGTGTGGAGATTTGGGACAGGTTTCCTGAACTGAGAGCCAGTGGAGAGTGGCAGCTAGCCCAATGAAGAGGGTTCGGGCAGAGAAGTCAGTCCCCCATAATCAGGCAGCTGTGCTGGCCTGGGGACAGTGAGCGATCACGAAGGCTTGGCAGCGGGGTGGGGGGGTCGGGGGGGAACGTGCACCCGTCTGGGCCTAGGAGAGGCCCCGTGAAACCATCTGCGCGCTGCCTGTGGAGTGGAGTCTGGGTGGACAGCAGCCTACAAAGAGTTTCATGCAGTAATATCTGGGGCTCAAGAAAATGGGGTCTCCCCTTCCACGCCAACACCTTAGAAATCTTTGTACAGCCGCTTGAGTCTGTTACCAGTCACTGGGACAGAGCTGAGAGGGCTGCGGCGTTGGCCGGTGCGCTCCTAGCGTGTGGTGGAGACGGACCTACCGGGTTCTCGCCGGAAGGCCCGCGAGCCGAGCACTTCCCCAGTTCTTGGTGTTTATTTTGACTGAGGGAGACACAGTGTTGTGTGGAATGGCTTTGAAGTACAGAAATCTAAGGGAAAAGGCCAGAAGGCTTTATTTTTAATTTTTTGTTACATTCAAGTAAGAGGCTTTATAAGAGTACCTTGTGTTGTTTAGGTAATGAAATTATTGTAGCTGATTATCTTGTCTTTCAAATATCAGACCCATTTACTCTTTCAGTGCAGTCTCCCTTCTGGGCTCTCATTTAGCCTTGTTGGTCGGCAGCTGAGGCGGGCAGTCGGTAGGAGGGGTTGCCAAACTGAAGGAGCTGGAAGTCATTATCTTACGGTCTTCAGGTCACAGACGCCTCTGCGAGTACGGAGCCGGGCCGTTCTAGAACTGTAGCGTGAAAGCAGACACAGTGTAGACACAAAGAGGTGTGGGCTGTGTTCTAATAACACTTCCTTCACGGACACGGACATTTCATATAATGTGTACACATCACGAAATAGTCTTTTCTTCATGAGTTTAAAAATAGAAGACCGTGCTTGGCCTGCAGGCCTTACAGAAACAGGTGGCCGGCAAGGCTTGGAGCTGGCACGTCCACTCTGGCTCCACAGGGTGTGTGCCGTGATCGCTCTAAGACTTCCCTCCGGCCAGCGGGCTGCGTCCCAGGTGTTATCCGGGCCGCCTTCGGGTTTGCGGCTGCTGTCTGTATGCAACAGACATGAGCGCACGTGTTCTCAGAGAGGCACCGGGCGAGACAGAGCCGCCCTGTCTTCAAGGACTCCTAGGAAATGTCCTCATGTGGGAGCTGATGCACAGAGAGCGCGGTGGAGTCTCAGCGGATCCCAGGGGCGGGCAGAGGGGGCCTGGGTCTGCGGGCAGAGAGAGGTGGCGGGAGGCTGGCGGGGTTGCCGCAGAGGGGCCCCCCGGGTGTGGTCCTGTGCTGGAGGGGCCTGGCGGAGACCCTGTGCCCTCCTGTTATCTGGACTGGGGCACTCACTTCGTACATCCCATCGCGATACACCTTTCCACTGACATTCCATCCCCTGCGACAGGCCGCGGGCTTTTCGGTCTCAAGCGCGGGTTGTGGTAGATCCTCAGTACGAGTCTGCTGAGCAGGCGGTCAGATGAGCGCCTCCCGGGCCCCCCGGTTCCGCAGCACAGCTTCTGCCCTCCGTCTGCTCAGAGGGGCACGAGGGCTGCTGTACGAGGGTCCGAGCTCAGTTTAGGACTTAGGAGTTCGGGCCCTCACGCTGCCTCATCTGTAAAAGGAGAGGATTGGGTTTAGATGACGTCAAAATTCCTGTCTGAGGGTCAGAACCGAAACTAATGGTCAACTATACTTCAATTAAAAAAAGGGGCGGGTCGTCTGTGGCTCAGTCCATTAAGCGTCTGACTCTTGATTTGGGGTCAGGTCATGATCTCAGGGTGGTGAGATGGAGGCCTGCTGGAAGCCCTGCGTCAGGCTCCACCCGCACCCACCCCCTCTCTCTCCCTCCCTCTCTCTCTCTCTCTCTCTCTCACAACACACACACACGGAGGGTGCACATCTGTCTTCCTTTTTTCTTGGGTTTTCTAGATGATTATACTGTACCCACTAAAGCTCCTAAATCTAGAGAAGGTTGGTTTTCTCCCAAGGAGTGTGTTGGGAGAGGGGCGAGGACGCTCAGGTGCATTTCCCACTTGTCTTTTATGCATCACAAGAGGCTTAACCCAGCGGTGAAGAGCGCAGATGTGTCCCAGCTGACCCAGGTTTGAATCCTGGCTCCACCCTGTCTGAGCTGACGGCTCGGGGCAACGTAACTTCTCTGTACCTTAGTTTTGTCCTTGGTAAATGGGCATAAAGACAGTATGTGCCTCAAAGGGTCACCATGATGGCTCGGTGGGAGAACGTGTGTGTGGAGAGCTCCGAGCATGCCGGGAACCCCCGTGGCCCACCAGCCAGGTTACAAAGGTCCAGAGAAGTGGGCAGAGCTGCCATGCGCCTCCGGGTTGCTGTCGGGCTCGGCTCCAGGGCTAACCGGAATGTGTCTGCCGTCCTCAGGAATGTGCTGATGCTGCCTCCCCGGCTCTCTCACTGGCTGAACTAAGGACAACGTGTAGCGACAGTGAGCTGGCTGCCGAGTTCGCCAATGCCATCCGTAGGTAAGCACCCTTCCCACGGCCCCGGTGAGTGGTGTATTCCCGGTTCTCTTGCTGCGCAGGTCAGCTCTCCGTGGGTCATTACGGGGAAGGAGCAGGTGCTGATAGGTCCGACTCTTACCCAGGCCTTGGAGGCTGGAGAATGTAGCCCCGGCTTGGAACGTGGAGAAGGCCTGCTGGCGCCAGGCCTTTTGAGAGGGGAGCGGCGGGGGAGAGCATATAGGCAGTCATTTCACCTGCAAGCAGAAAATGTCTCTTTCTTTGCTTTTTTGTTGTGCTCTTGTGTTGATGAGAACCTCAGGACAGTGTTAAATGGTGATGATCAGTCATCTTTGTCTCGTTCTCACCTTTGTGGGAACACTTCCTTTCAACATCACTGGCTCTTTCCAATCAGAAGGCCTCATGGGTGTATTTATTCAGTCCTAGACATTCTTCCTCTGCTCTATCAGTGTTTCTTTCCCTCCCTTCTTCCTCTCCTGCAAGGAGAAACATGCTGACTCATTCAGATCTGTCTCCCACTTGGCATACTCCCGCCATCCTTTTGCTGTGCCATCCGGTAGGCATGGAACGCAAGCCACCTAGGAAGTTTCATTCTCTAGTAGTCAAATTAAAAAAGTAAAAAGAGGGAGCCTGGGTGGCTCAGTTGGTTAAGTGTCCGACTCTTCATCTCAGCTCAGGTCTTGATCTCAGGTCATGAGTTCAAGCCCTGCATTGGGCTCCATGCTGTGTGTGGAACCTATTTAAAAAAAAAAAAAAAAAAAAAGTAAAAAAACAGTAAATCCACTCTAATTTATTTTGTTTAACCCAGTGTATCCAAAATATCATTTCAATATGTAATCGTATTTTTTTAAAAAAACGTATAAAGGGCGCCTGGGTGGCTCAGTCGGTTAAGCGGCTGCCTTCGGCTGAGGTCATGATCCTGGGGTCCTGGGATCGAGTCCCGCGTCGGGCTCCCCGCTCTGCAGGGAGCCTGCTTCTCCCTCTCCCACTCCCCCTGCTTGTGTTCCCTCTCTCGCTGTGTCTCTCTGTCAAATAAATAATAAAAAATAAAATAAAATCTTTAAAAAACATATAAGATAATTTTTCTTCCTCCTTCTCCTCCTCTTTCTCATTCGTCTTCCTCACTAAGTCTTCAAATCTGGTATATATTTTACACTTACAGCACATCTCACATTCAAACCAGCCAACATTTCAAGTGCACAGGAGCTCCCGTAGCCATTCTGGAAAGGTTCTTTGGCTCAGTTTTCCAGCTCACAGATTCCTTCTCTGGTATATCCATTGTGGTGTGTGGCTTCTATGTTGAGTTTTTCATTTTGGTGATGAAATCTATCATCTCTTTTTTTAACAAGATGAGGCTATCTGAGGCTGTTTATTATATATATTCTAAAAATGTTATTCTGTCTGCTGTAGTAACTTTGTTTCCTCATGTGTAAGTTCTTTTTAGAGTTGAGTTTTGTGACTCTTGGTTTTGGGTCACAAGCCCAACTGTTGGGCTTCCGGTCCTCCTGGCTGACAACACCTCTCTGTGCAGATGTGGTCCAAGCATCTGGCCCCCTCCTGTTCACATGGCTGGCACCCCTGGGTTTGGCCCCCCTGAATCCCCTTCCTCATTTTCTAGCAGCTTCCTTCCCTGTGCATTCTGAGTTATGGTTTCCCTTTTCAAGAATAAAAGTCTGCCTTTCATTTTTTACGATTGCTCATGGTTTCTGGTATACAAACAGTGCTCCTTGCTTTCCTGACATGCTTGAGGATTTTTTGAAAATGGGTTTCCCATCATTTCTGGGGGCTATGGGGGTAGGAGGGGACGGCGACAGCAGCCGCTCTTCCTGCTGTCCTGATCCAGCCGGGGCCGTTTCCGTTACGGTGTGGCCTCCAAGCGGAGGGTGGGTGGAAGGCTGCCTGGTGGGGAACTTCGCCACCCTCCTGATTTACCCACTGTCCCTTGGTGTCTTTCCTTCCAAGTTGTAATAGCTCTGCTTCACATTGCCAGCGCCTCTGGCCATGAGGTGAAGTGGTAATTGCTTTGCTTGAGGTGGGAAGAGAAAAGCAGCGCAGGGAAAATGCCCTCAACAAATCCTCAGGACGTGACTGTGCCAGAAACATGGGATGCAAATGCTCTCCCTGCTTCCAACTGGGAGCCATTTGGATATTGTATCTCTAAGCTAAGCCCCTCAATTTTTCAAATTCCCCAAACCCCCAAGGCCTTCGCTGGCTCAAGTAGGATGCGGGTTCCGCTGACTAAACAGAGAGAGACTTCATTTGTTTTGTCAGTCACAACGGGCTTCCAGTAACCAGCCGAAAGTTGGTTAGCATGGATTTCTAATCAAGACCCGGATAGATGGAGCCAAGAAAGAACCCACAGCGCTAGAGGAAAAAGGAAAATAACATCATTATACTGTAAATATAGCCTAGGAAGTGGAATAATCATTTCATGAGGGCAGAGAATTCAGACACCTGAGAGCTGAGGTCTGGGGGTGTTTTTATTTTTAAAAATCAAGTGGAAACATCTTCTTTGAAGGTCTTAAATCACTGCCCAACTCGTGGTTGAAATCAGTTGGGGGAATCTGCCCTGTATTTTCAGAAATAGTCCTCCCTTAAAAAAGGATGGTTGCGGGGCGCCTGGGTGGCTCAGTCGTTAAGCGTCTGCCTTCGGCTCAGGTCATGATCCAGGGTCCTGGGATCAAGCCCCGCATCGGGCTCCCTGCTCAGCGGGAAGCCTGCTTCTCCCTCTCCCACTCCCCCTGCTTGTGTTCCCTCTCTTGCTGTGTCTCTGTCAAATAAATAAATAAAATCTTAAAAAAAAAAAAAAAGGATGGTTGCAAACACCAACGTCGTGGGGCCGGGTGTCCAGGCTCCAAAGAGCAGGGGTAAGGAGGGTCTCGGGGAGCAGGCGAAGCAGTGGTCTTTTCTTGAGGAGAAACCTCTCAGGAAGGTGCCTTGTGACATCCGGGTTGCTGGTTCTAGGTCACGGCCCTGTCCCAGGCAGGTCTCCCCGCGAGCTACCTCGCTGGGCTTCGGCCTCCGCCGGCCCTTCGCGACCCAGCCCTGCCCTCTGTGTGTCTTCTCCCAGCCTTCTGTTTGGAGCCAGACCAGGACTCCAGACAGTGCCACGCGGACTGCGTCACTCCCATCTGGTCTGGTTTCGTCCCTGCACGTGCATGAGCACGTAGGGCGCACTAGTGGCTGCAGGGTTACCATCAGACCCATTCGGATGGCCAGGTTTCCAGCCTGGCACGGCGGGAGTCTTCTTACCGGGGTGCCGCGTTTTTGCTGAGTTCTGCACCAGCCGTGTGCCACGGAGCCCCTCTTCATCTCTGATCCCTCTCTTGCTCTTGGTCCTAGTAAACTTCCAGTGAATGACCTTTCCAGCAGAGAAGTGAACTGTAAAAATGCAGTTGAGAGTGTATTTTTTTTTAAGATTTTATTTATTTATTTGCTAGAGAGAGCATAGGCGAGAGAGAGCGAGCGAGAGTACAAGCAGGGGGAGCTGCAGGCAGAGGGAGAAGCAGGCTTCCCGCTGAGCAGGGAGCCCGATGCGGGGCTCGATCCCAGGACCCTGGGATCATGACCTGAGTCAAAGGCAGCCGCTTAACCGACTGAGGCACCCAGGCGCCCCGAGAGTGTATTTTCAGAAATGTCTCTGCTTTGTACTGATCTGGTGTTTGTGCAGCCTGCCTTCGGGACCTGAGCACAGCCGAGAGGAGACGCTGTTTCATCTCTGTCCTACTCTTGGGAGGCAGCGAGGGGCAGGTGTTGCTCTCCACAGGATGGGGGTGGGCTGGGGACTGGCACAGCGAGGCCGAGGAGCTTCCCAAGGGCACACAGGGAGGCAGAGGGGAAATTGCGTGCCTTCACCTTCTCTGCTGGGCCCCCATGTGAGGGCAGCGGTGCTCACAGAGGTGAGCTGAGCCTGCTTGTGTGGGCTCAGCTGAAGCCGCTGTCCACTGTAGTGTGCGTGGTCTGGGCAAACGGGAGCGCCCGTACCGCCGGGACATGACCGTGCATCTGTCTCCCAAATGCTGCGGGCACATCAAGTGCTGGGGGTCAGGGGGCAAGCTTCCGCACACACACAGACGAGAGGAGGCTGGGGGCATGCAGTCCCAGGCCCACCGGGGGCTCTGCTGAGCCCTTCAGGGAACCGGGACCCACCACCTGTGCATGCATGTGTGCCAATCATTCTGCAAAATGCTGCCTAAAGGCGATCCACACACGAGTGGCCACTCTGTCCAGGGACCAGATGTGCCGACTCTTGAAGCAGAGGAGTGCACAGACCTCCTTCTCACTCCGGGGAGTAACAGGCCACAGCTGCTTGGAGAGGGGCTAGGCATCACATCCCTGCGAGGAGCACTCTGGGGCAGGCGGGCCTCACCTGACTGGTGGGGTCATGAGACACCAGATCTGGGGGACCTGGACGTGCCCCTGTTGGGCGTGCAGCTGGCCCACGCAGGACGGGGCAGGCAGGAGGCGGTGTCTCGGACTTGAGAGGGATGTGTGGGAAGCCCCCATCCCCCTGGCCCATGGGTCGGCACCAGTGTGCAAGTCACTGCGGAGGCGAAGAGCTCCAGGCGGCAGGCCCTGACGCGGCGACCAGCAGGAGTGACCCAACAGCCAAGAAAAGAAGAAGTCTCAGAGCCAGGCGGCCAGTCCTTCCCGCTGGAGCTGGCTGAGAACGGGTGAGCGGGCCGTGGCAGGCCTCAGTGAAGGGCGCGGGCCTGCAGCCTCACCACGTGTTTGTAAGGTGCAGATCTGCTGGTTACTCTGTGCTAGTGTTCTGTGTAACAGACCCCCACAAGCTGAGGGGCTGGAAACAACACCCAGTCGTTAGCTCACGGCGTCCAGTGTCCGTGGGGCAGAAATCTGGGCACAGCGTGCCTGGCTACTCCGCTCAGGGCCGCGTCCTCATCTGAGGCTCTCAGGAAGAATCTGCCTCCAACTCCTTCTGCCTCTTGGCAGGTCAGTTCCTTGTGGTTGTAGGGCTGACATCCCGTTTCCTTGCTGGCTGTTGACCCGTGGTAACTCGGCTCCTGGAGGCCTCTGACATACCTTCTGCACAACCCCCTCCAGCCTGAAAGTCAGCAAGGAGAACCTCCCATTCATCAAATCCCTTGCCTGCTTTAAATCTCTTCTAGGAGGAGCCTGGCCCCTTTTAAGGGCTCACCTAATTAGGTCAGGTCTACCCAGAATAATCTCCTTATCTTAAGATCAGCTGTTTGGGGCCTTAATTACACCTGCAAAATTCTCTCACAGCGGTACCTAGATTCGTTTTTGATTGAATAACCGGGAGAAGGTGTGTCTATACTAAGGGCCATTTTAGAATCCTTCCTAGCTCACCTTGTTACTTAAAACCTTCCAGTGACTCGCAGCAGTGTCCATATGCCTTAGCAAGTGTGTGATCTGGACCCCCCCCCGCCACCCCCGCTTCTCCACC
The DNA here is from genome assembly GCF_002201575.2 of Neomonachus schauinslandi. NCBI lineage: Eukaryota > Metazoa > Chordata > Mammalia > Carnivora > Phocidae > Neomonachus > Neomonachus schauinslandi. The sequence continues at coordinate 85,547,522 of NC_058409.1, read as the reverse complement.
CTCACCTCCTATCACAGGCCCCCTCCCACCCTGAGCCATCCCAGACCACTTGCTCTCTTTTGTGCCCCTCGGGGACTTGACTCAGCTGCGACTCCAGCCCTCACACCATAACCTCACGCTCTAAGTGGTCACATCAGTATGCTTCTACCCTGTCTACAACATGGGTTTGTTTGGTGTTTCTTTGGCTCCTGTGCCCTGAATTTCCTTCTGTCCCAGAACACATCATTGCTCTACTTCTCATTCCCTGGTTCCAGCCTCCCCTCCCCGTTTCACCCACCACCCCCTGCAAAAAGAGTCCTTTTTGGGTGGGGATCGCGACTTAATCATCCAGGTATATGACCTCAATTTGGATGACTTTGTTCCTTCTAAATGGTCCCTAAATTCTCTCAGCTGCATTTCTCTCTGCCCACTGGACATTTCTCCCAAATACCATGCTAGAACTTCAAAACAGCACGTCCAAAACAAATTCTAATCTGTCTCCTCCTGCACTTTGAAATCGGCCCCTTCTTCAGAATTCTTACTTATAGTACAAATTATATTTTGCTGATGATCTAGGATTACAACTTTGCAGTCTCCTCCCTCTGCCTCCTGTTAGCAGAGGTGGTCTTTTCCCTTAAAATCCCAGGCATACGTGGCCATTTGCATTGTCTTCTCCTGAGGTTAGCCCTCAACTCCTCGGGACTCTGGGGGTAGCATCCTGATGGCTCACCCCACGTTCTGCCACCAAGTACACCTTTAAGCACACTTCTGATTGGGTCTCTCTGCAGAGACCTCTTCGGTGGCTTGGCGTGCCAGATCATGTGTATGTGGACTTCCTAGCCCACATTTCAGATGTTCCTCCTGTATGGAACCTATAGTCCAAGTTCTTCTGGACACTTCATCTTTCCAGGAGCATGCTCTTCACTTCATGCCCCTGACGCTCTCAAGCCGTGGACCCCCTCCTCTCATCCCCTCCAGTAGAGCACTCACCTTCCCGAAGCTTTCCTGTCGCCTCCACTGTGTACCTTCCTGCTCTTCTCTGTGGCCCCACAGGTGCTGACCACAAGACTCCTCGGTTCAAAGCCATGTCCAAGTTCTACAAATACCTGCCCAGCTCTAGAAATCTTCCAGACTTGTAGGAAACATGCATCTATGAGAGGACAAAAGATGGCACTAGGTGACCCCTCTTAGCAGCAGCTACGGATTACTAATGTTTTTGAGCCATACAAATAGTGGAATGAAATGAAAAGGGAATTAGTTGGGGTCCTTTAAAAGAAGGAGCCCCCAGTGAGCAAAAGATCAGCAGAATCTTCATCATTTTGATAGGCCAGTATTTTAAAAGGTGCTATTTCATTAAACTTGCACTTGCTGATTCTTCATATTTGGCTGATTTATACTGGCAATCAGATAACCGAAATTGTGCTTAGAATTCTGTAAATGCACATGGATGTTAATGGAAGACAAAGTGCACCAATGAGTTGATGATCACGTAAATAACTTGCTGAGTTCTAGAGCCAGGGCCCCATAGGGCACCAGTAAAAACCAGGGCTCACCCCTAGGGTTGAGGTGGGCGTAGTTTGGGTAACTGAGATCTCGGTGCATTTCTGTCATCCCCTCCATGGTCCAGAAGCTCGGAGGGAAGGCCTGAGCTGGGATCTCATAAAAGCACGGTGATGGTGAGCACACCGCAGGCAAAGGCAGGAGCATGCCTGTGATCACGCAGCTGCATTTCCCGGGCGAGAACCACGGTCCTAGGAAAGTATGGGCCAAAACGCTAGACGGTCACGATCATCTTGCTGCTATTCCTGCCAAAGACAGCCGTGCTCCCCTACAGGACCTGAGGGGCATCACTACCGGGGCACGCCCCCTCGTCGGGCCACAGATGTGCTCTTCACTAGACGTCTGGAGCACCTGCTCCACCTCTCCCTCTATGAGCCACGGCAGGGTGCTGCCCGAGAGCTCGGGGCTTGCACACAGCCCCTGGTGTGCCTCCCAGTTCCGTGGGCGTACTGGCAAGTCTCTTACCTGGGCCCCGAGTTCCTCATCTAGAAAATGAGAGGAATACAAATAGTACTGATGTCCAAGGGTTGTAGTGAGAAGTAAATCATTCCATCCCTGTGAAGGACTTCGAGATCACTGTTACTGCTGCCTGCATTTGCTAAAAGATGAGTGTATTGGCAGACTCTGGTGATAACCATCAAGGAAATAACTAGGGTGGTGTGATACAGTCACTGTGGAGATGTTTCTTAGATTAAATATAGATTGCAGTGAATACTATGGAGAAAGTGACAAGTGCTGGTTATAACCCTGTTGCTTTTGAGGGGGTGGTTTCGGTTCCCTTCAAGGGGATGCTTTACCCGTTGGTTTTCTGCCTGAGTTAAGAGATAAGCTGGAAAGAAACACTTAAAAAGTACAGACTAAGGTCAAAAGGGAGGGTAAAGTCCTCTTTTATTGTCCTTCAAAGTGGTTTGTAGAGTTTCAGTCCATGAGCTGTTGCTCATTGGAGGCCTCACTCAGATGAAAACAGGTAAAGTAACACACATTTTAGGTTTAGGTTTGAGGGTTGGCCTCGTCTTGATATTGTTAAATAAATCAGCATCCTAGGTCTGTCCTGGACACTGTACAAACAAGTGCACTTTGGTCTCCTTCCTGCGGCCCAGGAGCTCTTGGGGGGCAGTTCTCAGCTCCCAGCATGCTCCCCACCCGGAGGGGGTTGGGCAGGGTCTTTGAGGGCCTCTCCTGTCTTCCTGGGTTCCGTCCCCCATTGGAGCCTGCCAGGTCCAGAAAGTTCCCTCCAGTCTCCCAGGGGCCTGAGTACCAGGCAAAGAAACCCTTTGTTTTGTGGTGAGGCTGGGATTTCTGTACTCTCGGCTGTGGGGCAGCAGTGTGGATGGAATTGGGGGATGGGAAGGGGTAGTGCTCTGGGCAGTTTTGTTTTGAATTTACTGAGCTCATGGTGACATTTTAAATTCTCTTCAGTTTTCTTTTTTTCCCTTTACACTATTAATCAACTTCAGGATGAAAAAGGAAAGAATCGAAACAGTGACAAAATGTAGGACAAATAACCCCTTCCCCATTCTTACTAGTCCGAGGGGAGGGGGAGAACTCTTTCCTGTTTTCCTAGCCTTCCCTCAGCGACAGAGGCCTGTATGTAGGGCCCCACCTCCCAAGACACTTCTCACTTCTCCTAGGAAATGGTCCCTCTCTGGATTTCAGTAGGAAATGCAACCACATCTGAGATTTCCTGGTGGCTGCTAGGGCCCAGGAGAGACCCACATTCCTCAGGAATTCCTCTGCGGCTCTGGCTTCCTTAGGGTGGGTGGGAGGATTCGCTGAGGAATCAGGAGTCCTCAGGATTTAGAGCTGGTTGTTAGGTTTCATTTAAAAAGATCTTTCCTCCTCCATCCTCACAACAGCAGGACTAGATTTTTGTGTTGCAATTCTTTCATTAATGAGCTTGAAAAGCTTGACTTGTGCTCACAGTAGCTGGAGGCAGAAATGTAAGATATTTGAAAAGCCAGGAAGGGCTGAATGAATCATCTGAACATCTGAGAGCCCTCCACGTGGGGGGTCGGCCCCCCCTTAGCCCTCCTACAGGAAGCAGAACCATTGAGACTGGCTCTCACATACTTCACAAAAAAAGCATACAAAATTCTAAAAACTTCAAGCAATGCAGAAGTGAGTAAAGCAGGAAATGAAAGCCTTCAGGCAGCCCCCCTCCGGGAGTCGCCCATTGTCGAGCGGGCGGGCGGCTTTCTGGACTATTGTTAGAGTAGCTCAGCCATTCACACTCAGATTTTTAGTTGTTTTTGCAAAAGTGGCATCCAATAGAAGTCACCCTTTTCACTTGACAATGTATCAGACACTTTTCCATGCCAATGCTTGTTGATCTGAGCTTTTTAAAAATAATTGCAGAGTATTTCAATAGAACCATTATACCTTGCGGAATTTAACCAGTACCCCGGCTGATTCCCATTCTTAGCTGTTGTAACCAATACTGAAGTGAACCCAGCTGTAATCACCTCATGTCTTTATACACCAACACATAAGAAAAATTCCTAGAAATCAGGTTGCCTCGTCGAGGAATAGGGTTTTTATTTTGCTAGATCCTCCCAGATGGCCTTCCAAAACAGCTGTGCTCAAAACATTCCTCATACACTCATCAATCATTTGTAGAGGAACTTCTTCCACAAATCTGGTTTCTCATGATGCTCCAAAGAATCAGATAGATACCTTCAAGGGAGTTGTTCATACGCTGTTTTAACAACTGTTGTCACTGAGAAGCTGTCACCCAGGCGTGGTGCTCAACACTAGGGGTACATTTGGGTAAGGTCTTCGCCACCTGAGAGCCTACATGCCAGTGGGGGGGTGCCTGCTGAGGTGAAAGGCGGATCAGGGGCGCCTGGGTGGCTCAGTCGGTTAAGTGGCTGCCTTAGGCTCAGGTCATGATCCCAGGGTCCTGGGACGAGCCCCACATCTCCCACTCCCCCTGCTCGTGCTCTCTCTCTGCCTGACAAATAACGGATTAGATTGTGCTGCATGTGAGATTTCTGCTGCACAGGGCCCTGATGATGCAGTGATACTGTGCCTATGACGGGTACCTCTAGAGGGAGGGTGCTCATGAGTGTTTCCCTGCCCAGGTCTTCTGCTCAAGGGAATCAGAGGAAGGCAGGAAGCGCACTGGGCACTAGAAACCTCCCCTAACTGAATCCTAAGTCAATTACTTTGGCTTACCCCAGCAGGAAAGAGCCCATGGAACTCGAAGCCTTGGGGGAGGGAGGTTGTCAAAGTGCAAATGTAAGTACTTTAAAGGGGCACCAAGGACCTTGAAAATGAGAGTATCAATTTCTACTCCCTCTATCACTACTGTTTTTTGTTTTTGTGAAGTAGGATCATGTTGATTTCACGGAGTCCGGACCTGTCCAAGGTAGGGGCCCAGACCAGAGGTTTCTGTTCTCAAATCAGTGATTCAAGAGATACTTCTTAGCATTCCTGGAAAAGAGGGGGGTGGAACCCAAAGGAGGTTTGTGGTTAAGCTGCACTCCTGAGCATTTGATAGGCCCACAGGACAAAGGAACTTCTAGATTGGCTGATTCTGTATCTGGATGGCTACAACCTCGTCTTGTTCCTTTGTGACAGAACTGCGATCTGAGCTCTCCAAAGGGCCCTTATCAGCCTTCAGGAATGCAGTGGTGAGATGTTCTGGACCTGAGGGGACCTCTAGATACCTCGAATACCTTCCGTTTCGTACCTGCCTTTTGACTTGGCAGCTCAACCTTCTTCCTCTGCCACCATTTCCAGGGTAACAGCCACCGCCCTCATCTTGTCAAGTTACTCCAGGCGTGCTTTGTCTCTCCTCCTTACAGAGAAAAGAAGTTAAAGGCCAGAGTTCAAGAGTTGGTGAGTGCCTTGGAAAGACTCACCAAGAGCAGTGAAATCCGACACCAGCAATCGGCAGAGTTCGTGAATGACCTAAAGCGAGCCAACAGGTAAAATCTCCATTTGTGGATTTCCAGTGGTGCCTGGACTCCTACACCAGGGAGGGCATTTCCATAATTGCTGGGAACCTCACCAGCCCGCGTCCCCCCACCCCCACCCCAAGTCCTGGCCTTCCCTAAGGCATCATTTCCCAGTGTTCCATAGGAAACTAAGAAATGCTCAGTAAAGGCTTCTCCTTGGGCCAGATGTGTTTGGGAAATGCAGCATACTAAGGTCCCCTTAATTCCTACAGTAAAGGTTCTGAGAAGTTATAAAATTAAAAAAAAAAAAAAGTAGTGTTTAAGCCAGTATTTTCCAAACAAAACTGGCTATGTAACTTTTGTATGAGCAACAGCTTTTATTTATTAGTAAACTCTGGCCCCCAATGTGGGGCTCTAATTCATGACCCCGAGATCAAGAGTTACTCTACCAACTGAGCTGACCAGGTGACCCCTACTGGTGGGACACTTTATGGGGCACTTCTGTAAGACAGCAGCCTCAAGCTTTTTGGGCTCAGGACCCCTTTATGCTCATAAAAAACTAAGGAACCCAAAGAACTTTGTTCTCATAAATTACTTAGCTTAGAAACTAAAACCGAGACAAATTTTTCTAAGTTTTTGTTTACCAAAAAAATAATAAATTCAAAATAATAGTAATAAATTGGTAACATGTAATACCATTGGCATTTATTAAAAAAACTATTTTCCAAAAAGATAGTTAGAAAAGTGGCACTGGTTTTTACAATCTGCAAATCTCTTTACTGTCTGGTTGATTCACACTTTCACTTCTACAGGCAGTATTCTGTTGTGAAGTAAGCTGGGACACCTAGCTTCGTGTGGAGCTGAGGTAAAGGGTGTCCGAGGCCGCTCTCTCAAGAGGGTTTTGGGAATCCTAGGGAGTCGGTTTCCAGACCACACTTAGGAGGACTTAACTGTACATGGAAGGAACTGGGCTGCTGTTTTAGACCAGAGCAGGTATTAGGGCTTACCCAGCCCTGGGCTCGTACCCTGCTCTCCCCACCAGGCTCTCAGGGAGACAGTTCCGAGGGGCCTATGTTCTGAGGGCTGGCAGCAGGAGTTGATGGCCTTGTGCTCTGAATCCCAGCAGCCCCAAGCGTAAAGAGAATTCCTTGGAGCCTCCCTCCCTCCTCCTAGGTGGGATCTCTTAGACTGCAGAGCTTGAGAACACTTACACTGGACCATCTGTTGCAGGCAGCCATGGAACGACAGACTCATTACTTGTATTTATTTTTAAAGATTTTCTTTCTTTGTCAGAGAGAGAGAGCACAAGCAGGGGGAGGGGTGTGGGAGAGGGAGAAGCAGGCTCCCCGCTGAGCAGGGAGCCGGATGTGGGGCTGGATCCCAGGACCCCTGGGATCATGACCTGAGCAGAAGGCAGATGCTTAACTGACTGAGCCACCCAGGTGCCGCTCATCACTTGTATTTAAATGACAGACTTCTGAAATTCAGCTACCTTTTCTATCTTACCTATTTTGGATGTGGCTAGTCTGGGTCGTTGGTTTACACCCTTCCTAACAGATTAGGGACAAGCCTCCAGCAGGGAAGCGACCTGTAGTTAAGCCAACAGGTGAATGGCCGTGAGTGCAGAATACTTGACTTCCCATTCTTTAGAGGCTGAGTGACCTCTCCAGACCTGCTTACCCAGCAGACAGGACAAGGTGTGTCTCCACACTACTCAGCTGACTCTTCCCTCTCCTCCCTGCTCCCACACAGCAACCTGGTGGCTGCCTATGAAAAGGCCAAGAAGAAGCATCAAAACAAACTGAAGAAGTTGGAGTCTCAGATGATGGCCATGGTGGAGAGACATGAGACCCAAGTGAGGATGCTCAAGCAAAGAATAGCTCTGCTGGAGGAGGAGAACTCAAGGCCACACACCAACGAAACTTCACTTTAATCGGCACTTGGGCACCAAAGCTCTGCCTGTGGAAGCTGAACCCGAGCAGGTCACCGGGGAGAGAAGGGCCCCAGGAGACAGAGCACCTGGTGGGAGAGACAAAAGGGAAGGCCGGCAGGTAGGTCAGCACCTGCGCAATGGAGTACCATGGACTCCGCGCCGCGGACAAGTGGCCTGCTGACCCCGAGTGGACTGGAGCCAGAGGGTCCCGTTTCCTCCCCGTCTGGGCCCGGAGACAGTGTGTAAAGAGCAGGCCTTCTGCTTCCAGCGCGGGCAGCCCCCCGCCGGCCTGTTCTTTCCGGAGGCTGTGCGTCAGTGGTACCCTCGGCATTTGTTTTAGAAGACCGTCCGTTCTGTTCTTTTTTTGGTGGTGACCGGATCTCTGACATCCCCAGTTTCTCGTCTTTCTTTCTCCTTCAGGGATAAACTCTGACACATGTGGGAGTGCGGAGGGGGTGTCTTCAGCTTCTAGAACTGCTGATTTGCTTACTGCAACCAGGCTTTGGTTTTCGAGACCCACGTACCAGCTCTGAGACACAGGCTGTCGCTCAGAGGTGCTCTGAGGCGGATGACAGGCGATGGTGCGTAGGGGCCACAGTCCCCGATACACTCGAAGTTACAGGTGGAGCAACCCCAGGGCTTCGGCCTGAACCGTTCTTTTTGGGAACATGGGCACTTCTTTCACCTCTCACTGTGGAGGTAGGGCTGGGAAGGGCACTTTCTTTTGACTAGGGGATTTTCCCTTCCAGTGGAGCCTTATTAAAGCCAAGACTTAGAGCTGAGGTGGTCCTGTTAATACACAGAGTGGAACTAAAATTTTATCAGGAGTTTCTTCAAGAGCAGGGGAGCACTGTTAGGACTTTTGCCCACCCGAGGGCTCTACATAATTGCTGTTCTGCATGAATCAAAATTCATCCGCAGGAATACATACGTAGCTGTGGACCTGCCTCTATTTCTCTAAGGGCAAGAGGCAGGACACCGAGTAGAACGTCTTGCAGGCTGAGCCCACCTATTTAAGAGACGGCTACGGAACCATCAGTTCAAGACTTTGCTCCTGCTGTTATGAAAGGCAGGGGGTAAAGGAATGGTCCTTGGGACCTCCTTTTATCCCGCCCCCCAAAGTGGAGGTTAGTATACGGTACTTAAACAGGTTAAATTTCAAGCAAAATGCTGACAGGGCTGGGCCAGGACCAACGTACCTGATGTCTTTCAGGAAGGCCTCCATCTTAAATTCATTATTCCATCTCCTGTCTTTCACTTCTTCTATAGTTACCCTACACTGATACATTGTAAAGGACCACCTGCCTTTCGTTCTGTAGTACTTGAAGACCCACCCGAAGTCCCCTGAGAATTCTATCCCAGAGTTCACAGTTCTGTTTAGGACCAGGTCACCACCTTAGAGTTCCAACGTCCATGTTTTCAGACAACCGGATAGAAGTTCCTCAGCTGCCTTTGCCCTGGAGAAGGCCACTCCAGCCACCACCTGGAGGGCAGAGCAGTTCGAGCAGTTCTATCCCAAAAGCAACCACCCTTCTTTCTTAGGCCAGCAGTAAGGCTGCCCATCTTCCCAAAAAAGTCACCAAAAACCAAAAAAAACCGTTGCCAGTCTGGAAGGACCAGCTTTTGGCTGGTTTGATCACTGTGTAAGTGCCCACCGGCTCCTGTTTCTGTTATGGATCTTCCATTTAGTCAAAGTTGGTTCTTGTGATTTATTTTTAATCAATTTTTACTCTTTGGATAGTTTCATTTTGTCATAAGGAAAATGTGACTGAAAAAGTTATATGCAAAAAAAAAAAAGCTTAAAAGACAAAATACTAGTTTTCCCCATTTTTCAGTTTGCCGAGGGGAAGTATTTGTGACTGAACAGACATCAAAACAGCTTTCATCTTCACCAACACTGAAAAGTATAGCTGACACAGGAATATAATCCTGTCTGCTGACTTCTGTCTACCATTCTTGGTCCAGCTTAAAAGAAAACTCACCCTTTTAGCATCATGTAACTCTTCCAGACCCAAGAGGTCTCAGCTCCTCCATTATAAGCCCCAGTATTACTGACCCTACCTGGCCTCCTTTCGAATTTATACTTCAATATAATACTTTTAAATATGTGGTGATTGGGTGAAAACTATTTCCCCAGAAAAACTGTTACTTTCATAAATGTGTGGAATAAAAACAAGCAATTAAATAGTTGATTTCCTTTCCTTGTATTTTTCAAATACTCCCTAAGACAAGATCCTTGTTGAAGGTGAACCAACAGGCATTTGTTTATGCTAATTGTGGGGCCCACTAAAACCACATTGATTAAATAACTGCAGGTACCTGAAGACTTTTTTTTTTATAACCTGAGTTTTTCTTTTTAAATAGTAGCTGGTTTATATTAACCTCTCCATCAAAGGTAAACAATGATACTGATTTAACTTGTATGAGGTTAAAAGTCTTCAGACTTCCTTCCATGTTTTTGTTTTCCACTTCCCTCAATGGTTACCTCTTTTAGGCAGTCACCTTCTCTGTTCCATCTTCGGCTCTTAGAGAAACAGGCATGGGAAGAAAGGATCCATTTCACAGTTCCCTTGGAGTGTATTTCCCACCGCTGAATTAAGGTAAAAATCATAGGCAAGAGAGACTTCGTCTGTAGCTGGACTAGCATCAGTGTGTGGGCCTACCAACTGATCTGATGTTCTGCCCAAGCCCGTCTGCACCAGCTACCAAAACTGCTATGGACTCGCAGGTGGTTAAGATTCCTCTTGGAGACTTAAGATACTTAATCATAAATAACTTTGGGTATTAAGTGATCAGACAGCTGAGATTGATCAAGCCCTTCCTCTCCTGCTCCAGCCGCAGAGGTACACTAGCTGTTTCATCATTGCCAATGCAGGTAATTAACTGTTTCAGATTCATGCTCACCTACAAGCATGTCAGCTTTCTGAAGTTAACATCCAAGCTGCCCGAAACTGGAACGTTAGGTTAATAAAAAATTAAGTGCCAGTTAAACATAATTGCTTAATTCTCCTTTGAGATGCTTGCACTTGTTGCTATGTCTTTCTCTGAGAACTTTAAATGAGCCTTGACATTCTGACTACTCCAGAAAGGCGTCCAAATTAGAGCCTATATGATTTCTTCTTAAAAACTGTTAAAGTAGTAAAATCCTGACTAGCCTCATCCTAAGAAAAACTTGAAACTGTATGAAAATCTCCTAGTGCCTACCTGCATATCGATTATATTATTTTAAAAGAAAAAAACACCCCATAGTTTTACCTCATCTGGACTGTACTATGCCACTGGCATGAGTTAGGAACTTCTATAGTTGCCTGTTCCCTTCTAAAGGTGTTCTACGGCCTCTAAAGTTATCCTGCAATTATTTTTAAACTCTATCAATTATCTTAAAGCTCTCGAGAGTTTGGGGTGTCATGTTCATATTTTAAGTAGTGAGAAAGACAACCAGACTACAGAAAACACCCAAAGGATCCCTAAAACTTTCAAGCCATTAGCAAACGCCTAACTGGGAGTTACGTCTCCTCCATGAAACTATGTAAAGCGAAAAGATCATGCTAGGTTTATAGCTGTACCTGTATTTCTAGATGCAGCAGAGATAGAACATTTTTGGAGGCCAAAAGGGAGAGAATTCTCTGATGAGTGAAATTTCTGCATTGAATTGAATTAGGGTGCAGTCACAGGGTTGCCAAGGTTTTTTTTCTGCAGTGACAGCTTTGTAGAACCATAGTATTAAAAAAACTCAAAAAAAAAAAAAAAAAGTCCTAGAGCAAATATTTTTCTATTTATCTATGTGGAATGGCCTATTTGACAAGAAATGATACAAACTCTACTTGCTGCCCACCTGTTTTTCACTGAGGTTTATCCAAATCCTATTGTTTCATTGAAACCTTGTGTTTATGTAGGCCAGGCTGAAGTCAGCTATGAATCTGTGGCCTTCTGAAGTTCCCTGTTTCACACACTTGAAGTTACTTTCTAATAGATATGTGTCTTCGGCTGCCAAGCACTGACTTTTTAGAATTGGACCCAGAACTACCAAAGTAATGCTGACCGCTGCCACCGTGTCATCACTGAGCACTCGAGGGCTGTTAAAATACGAACAAGCTGAAAAGCAGCTGTACCTGCACTCTTGTTTTACCAATTCCTGTATAGAGGAAGACTGTTTCACATACAATGGTTGCATTTTTGATTGAGTTAGATTGGATAAATTCTCTCACACTGCATCTGAGTGAGCTCTTGCATGGGACCAAGACAAGAAATCAATCTGCCCGTAACAGCAACTGCTATTGAGTAACTAGATCCTTGACTAATAGTGCTTGATTTTTCCATAGTCAAGGTTGCTACACATCACTCATCCACTGATCATCTGAAATACCAGCTTAGCAGAATGAAGAAGCAAGCTATATACAAAATTCCCTCACATTCACACCGATGACCTACTTTTAGTTAGTGCTTGCTGTACCTTTCACTTCTGCACTTTCTGCAGATCAAATCCATGTGGAAAATGTTGTTCGTAGAACTCACAGAATTCACTAAGAGTGCTCGTGTCAACGACTGCCAAATGAATGAGAGCCCCTAATAATCTGCTTTTGTTTGAACCTAATGCAAAGATGACACATGTTCTTTTCTATTCCTAATCAGTTTCTAGACATATTAAGACTTATTTACTTTGCATGAGATTTAAGTTTCCTATTATTTGAAAATTGTGCTCCTTTTAAACCACTTGAATTAGAAGAACCTGCTTGAATGTACGGTCAGTTATTAAAGCACATGTGACTAAGTTTGCATTCGTCAGTATTGTTCTACTGTTTGTACCGAAAGTCTCATTTTAAAGTTGCCCCTTAACACTGTACTATACCTTGTAATTTTTTAGATTCTTCACTTGTATGCTTTAAATGTTTCCAGATGCCTTTAGTTTTAGCTGCTGTAAAATAGCTACTTTGTGTTATTTGATATAGAATTGTTTAAAAAAAAAAACTCCATTTATTTATACAGAGACATTTATAATATTTTACAAACATTCTTATATTCTGAATAAATATTTCTAATTCCATGACATTACTTTAACTGTGTTCATTAAAGGGTGATAAGACTGTCCTTCTGCAATACTGTTGTACATGTAAATGTCCAACCTATGCTGCTTCACGTTACATTGAAAGCCCTAGTCAAAACTGGGACCCAGAAGACACTACATTAGCCACAGAACCCTCATTTATCACCAATTTCTATTTGGCTGCCTTTTAAAATTTGGCATGAATGGAAGTTATCTATCGAGAAAAATCTTTTTTCATTTTTAAAAATCAGGGAAACAGACTATCATCAAGAACTGGAAGTGCAAGGAAGTCACACATGACTACAGGAAAGATGGCAAGCAGCTCTGCAACCCGTCTACCTGTCCACTGCAATGAGGGCGTCTCTCCGGAGGCAAGCAAAATGTATACGTTGGTGCCCCTCTTAAGATTTTAAATAAAAATTATCATATACCTGAGGTTTGTAGTGGAGAAGAATGTATTTCTCCCATTTCTCTCCCAGAAGACTGTTAAGTATTCTATTTGGAAAGCCTGGTTGGAGAACAACTGTTTAAGAAATACTGGATTGTATGTATCTAACCAATTCTGCTTTAGAGCAATAACCAAACTGTTAAATGTTTGAGATGGAGAATACATACCAGTTCTTTATTTTCACTTTTGCAGAGACACTCTTTTAACAGTTCTTACCATCATATAAACATACCTTTATCTCATACTTGTCATTTTTTATTGGTCCAAAGAGAGACAAAATATGAGTAAATTGGAACCTATGAAACAAGTAACAGTAGCAGAAACCAGGTTAAGGTAGTAATTAAAACTGCCTAAACAGCAAAATTTATTGATATTGCACTACAAACAGCCTAAATTTAACATGATAATATTTTTACAGAAAGCCAATATTTGAACAATCAACTGTAAAAATGTTTTAAAATACAAAAGGAAACCTTCATTCATTCAAATTGTATTCTGTAAGATAAAAGGTTTTTCATTTCTAAACTGGTGTTATTTACATCAAAAAGCTTTCAAAAAAGAATAACTGTTAAGACACAGGACTTTGTTCATTTTCTCAGGGGAGCCTACAGCTGGCATTGCTAGTCAACTCTGGCAGTATGATAATCCTGCAAACATTTAAACTCACTGGAAATTCTTAATTTATGATAGTCACACCCAATATAAGTGAGAATCAGTCCTCATCCTTTGATTAACACTGAGGAAAAGAGACAAAGCTACTGTTTAGCCAGATCGTAGTAAATCCAGAAACACAATAAATCCAATCAAAAGGTATCAATTTGTATAACAACAAGGTAAACCCCACAGCTATTCTGAGGTTCCTTTTCTGCTCTAATTGTTTGACGACTAACCAAAACAAGCACCAGGAACTTCATTACTACCACAGGCAGAATTACTCCCAATGGTTTACTTACACAGTCTTTTTCCAAACATTAAAATGCCCTAGAAGGTGAAGTCATAAAACGCTGTGATAATTAAGGCAAAAATTAAATGTTATATCATTTCACATAAGACAAAAAGGTACTAAGAGTTTACAAATCTAGTCACATTCACTCTGAAGTCCAGTTTTCTCAACATCATATTTAGTGAAACCATTTCAATTTTTTTCTACCAGCTTTTGTAGGTCCCACATAAAATTTAACATGACTCAGCATAAATATCTTCACCTTCTTCAGACTAAAACCCTCTCCCAAGAAAACTGTTTAAAGACTACACATCTTCCTTGAACATTACCTAATCTCTGCAGCATAAAAGACACTTCAAACCCTTGTTTTGGAAGTAGTAGGATTAAAAAAAGGTTAAAAAAAAAAAATCTTATTCCCTTTCCCATCCAAACTAAACTGCATGAAAGACAATCTTATATAGGATTTCACTTGTTAATACACGAACTATAATTCCATTTGATTAATCATTTTATTCTGAAATAAGACTGTTTTAAGTTTACATTAAAGCCAACACATAAACCTTTAAATCTGAATTGTATATGTCAATTACCAAAGGTGATTTTTTATAAGGTATTAAGCTAATAAACTTCAAACAATCATAAGAAAATATATATATGTGTGTATATTACATAAATGTGGGTGTTATATACACAAATATATATATATACAAAAGAGTTCATGGTTTTATTTTCCTTCCCTGTTACTGAAGGAAAAGTCTGTAAGAAAATGGAAAGTCAGTTAGCTATCTCTTGTCCTAACTTTGAAGTGAAATATGAGCAAAAAAGTAAAATTAAAGACTCAGTTCTTCAGACACTTCTATTTGAAATTAAAAGGTACTTGTACAGCATCCAAATGCAAACCTAAAATGAACAACAGAGACAGCAGTGCGCTAGGACAGTAGTGAAATGCACAAAGAAACTCTTGCAGATATGTCTTTTGTGCTTTTCTATCAGTGCACATTATATATACAGGACATGAAGAGAGCAAGTCCACTGCTACTCATTCACTGCAAAAAGTATTAACATCTAACCAAACTGCTGAGGAATAGTTACTACCTTGCTAAACTGCATTCAGTTGAGAACCTTTACTTTCATTTGCTGCCATCCATAGCTGATTCCAAAATTACCACAAAAGAATAATATAAACCAAGATATTTTACAAAGAACTCATTTCTTAAAGCTTGAGAAATGACTAAAAATGTAGATTTGTGCCCAGAATGTTTCACACCATAGTTTGTAGCTAGAGATTGTTTCAGAACCTCAGTCAATGAATTAAAAGCAGATTAAATTAAAATGTTATATTCTACCTCAGAAAGTCCACAACCTAAGACTGTTACCTAAGACCTCTCAAGGACTAAGTACTAGCAGAACACTGCCCATTTCACCCTAGAACCACAGTTTTCTTTGTTCTCAATCTGATAGCTACAATGCACTGAGACCCAAAACGGCACTGGTATCCACAGCCTTCCTCTCTGCTTGTGGCCCAAGGGTTGAGTGAGATCATCTCTGAAGGGTAAGATATGATCACTGCACATGAATTCCCACAGTGGCAGATTTACCATAAGGATGTAGCACAAACTATTCTTCTATAGAAGGGACAAGATACAAAGGGCGGGTGGGATAGCGGTGGGGACTCCATGGCCTCTTCCTGACTTCAGAAGCCAATAATCAAAACAACACCCAAACCCCTACAAGAGCCCTCCCACCAAAAAAGCAGCATATATATATATGTTCAGGGCCTTATTCTTCCATTGGACTAAAGGGCTAAAGAAGTCTACTAAGAGGAGGGTCCACGTGGGACGAAGTTACAAAACAAGGTAATTGATTCCTGCATCCAATCCCTTTCCCACAAGCACCGTCGGCCAATACTACACAGCTAATGCAAGCACTCTGTGCGGGTCGATTCTTTTCAGATTGTGCTCTCAAGCCGCTACCATTGCTAAACCATCCCCTCTGCTAACCAGATTAAAGATTCAATTATAAACATCTCTCAAAATAAAACTTCCATACTTTACCATAGTTTTTATTTACATTTCTTTGTACTTTAAAGTCTGAGCAACTACGCTGGTGGAAGCCAGCCCTTCAAGTCCACTCCCATGTATGAGAGGTAGCTTTATTCTTTTCCCTAGCTTTACTGTTTCAATTGTAAATGCTGTTTGTCACAAGACAGCTCGATGGAAAGGTATGGATCACCCTTCAGAACGACTGTACAGCTACCTCATGAAGTGGCTATGTCACACACCTGACCATGGCTGGCTGTGCTCTGACTTATGTTCCTGTAAGAAAGCAGAGCACTTCAGTGTGGCTGCAGTTGTAAATTATCAGCACAGGAAGGACCAGACTCCCAAACACCGATCTTTAAAGTGAGAAAAAGTACTTCAGATTTACTGGATTGCTTGGCAACCGTAAAAAAATAACAACTTTATCCAGAGCTAGAAAACACTTGGTAATGGCCACATATATTAGACACTGCTTGGCCGAGGCAATTATCATGTTTCTAGCCTAATACAACAGACAGCACTCAAGAACTGGTTTATCTTCTAAAATTTCTTCCTTATACTCTCACTATAGCTATCTCCTCCCTTCAGGGCACTTTTGTTGTATAATAATAACCTATCCTATATTTTGAAACCGCAATCCAAAACTTTATTTTGAAAGCAAGGGACAGAGCCTTTATTGCCTATTTGCAATCTGCCATCTTCAGGACACCCGAGTATAAACTTCAAGAGCAACTCAATTCTAGGAAGATGCTGATGCCATCATAATCTCATTTTTAGAGTTCTCAGCAACTATACAAATATACTTTAAAGTCTTAGGACAGAATATAAAATGAGGAACTCTAGCTAGGCTTTACCAAGCTATCAGAAATAAGGTTTAACAAAACTGTTGTTTTACTAACACCTGTTTAGCCATAGACAGATACTTAAAGGTAAAGGATATTGATACCTTCAGACAAAGTTAAGACTTTGTCTTGCTTATCATTAATCTAAAATTACATCAATACATATGAGCCCCTTCCCCAGGCCAGAATATAATCCGAGTCAAAATCACTAAGTGACACTTTTCTTCAATCATAAAAATGTTAATGAATCTGACCTTGTAACTATGATTAATATGCAAAGAAAACACTGCCTCAGAGAACACAGAGACATAATAGATGTCGATCAAAACAAAATCTCAACAGGCAGAGGGAGGTACTGGTACAAAAATAAAGATAAAAAGCTAAGAGATATTATCATAGTAAGAAAAGTAACTTGGCAAAACAGTCTAATTTTTATATTGACTTTGCATACTGTTCAAGTTAACTGTTGGAAACAAACAAAAACAAAAAAGAGGGACTTAGGTAATGAAATGTTTTTAATGCGTACATGCACTTAGACCTGAACTTCTCTAAAGACCACCATAATATGTTGAGCTTTATAATAAAATTTAAATTTAATCCCTGTGGAAGGATGTCATTCACTTAGAGTTTTTTATTCGATATTACGCACAAACTACTAAAGCCGTAAAAGACCAACCCAATCTTATAGCATAAAAGTATTTTTGCTATATTTTGCTATACATCTTCATTATCTGCACTTACTAATTGATATTTAATAGAAAAATAAGAATATCCAAAGCTCAAAGCAGCAAGCAGTGACCACAAATCCCTTGACAACATAGGAGACTTGCTTTTATATATTAACATGAAAATCCAACTTAAGTTTCAAACCTCTTCAAATTTCACCCATGCTAAGGGTTCTATTCAGTTTATGTCTCAGGAAGAGTGTCACTGGTTGAAATCCTAAAACCATTCATTTGCTATTTCTTAACAAAAACTTGTGAAAGCATGTAAACTATACCCCTATCTTTTGGATAACAATGGTTAAGTACAAAAAAATTCATTTAACATCTTACAAATCATTACAGTTATACATAAAAGCACCTACAAAATTTAAAAAAATAAAAGATTCACAGTGCACTGAACCTTGGAACATGTAAGGCTGGAACATAAGAACATTTAAAAAGTGGATTCAAAGACCTATTTTTCCTCTCAAAGACATAAAACACAATGAAGCCAACACAACTACTCTTCTCATCTAGCTTCTTAAAATGCAGCACACAGAAGTAAATTATTGCATATTCAGCACACTCCTTTATCACTTGATTTCTTCAAACCATGCTAAAATTTCTCAAAGGAGAAATCCAGTTCTGTGCTAAGCATGGCCTTTCTCAAGGTAACCTGAACACTGAGAAACTAATACACAGGTTCAAGGGAATAAGTATAGCAGATGTACATAAAACAGGTACATCCAACTTATACATTTTCTGCATAGTTAAGTCACATCACACACATAAACTTTAACTCACATCTTTATCTCAAACTGTCAAGAGAGCTAAAAGCCTCAAGTTACCAAAATCCCATCCCAACAATACCCTTATTTTGTTCCACAGTGCATTAAATGAAGCAGCACAACAGCAATAACATTTAACCATAGTTAAACTGCTGTAATTGAAAAGAGATAATCTGTTGGTTCTTGAAAAGGCTCAACACCTTTAGAGGACATACTTCTGGTAACTAACTCTAATCTCTTTTGCTTTTGCATTAAGAGCTGAAAAACCCAACTCTAGGCACCAGAAAGATTGACCAAAATACTCAAAAAACAAAAACCACACACACACACACACACACACACACACAAAATTACTAAAAATTATATGGTTTCCAGATGACAGTAAATGAGTGAAAATGATTTACCTGCCAGGCAAACTAAGTTTTCACTCCCTTAACAATTTAATAGAAATCTGGAATGCTGGGACCAACTATAAATATGGCTCAAGGAGACCCAAGCAAAGCAGCTGTATTTCTGGAAAGAACAGTAAGAGCTTCCAAAAGCAATCATATAATGCATTTTAAAAAAGGTCACACAAGGATTCACAAGTTTGTCACATTAAAAGATGCAGGATTATGAATAACCTAATTTTAAACACACTGCTGTAATCGTGAATTCTCCTGCTTAGCACCAAGAGGGTGACACTTTTATTAATAAATAGAATTTCTCCTTTAAATTTAATCAAGCCATTTAAAAGCTAAAGCAAAGAAATACCAAGTGAATTCCTTACAATAGTACTTCTTCTGAAAGTCCCACTGGGTTAAATAGAACCCCTATTAAATAGGCTATCTATACAGAATAAAGACTTCTACCATAAAATTTACAAGCAGAGATATATTCTGTGGATACCACATGTAAAAAAAGATTTTTAAAACCCACATGGCAGATGCACACGCACACATATGCTCACACATAACACCCCCAAAAGAAATACCTTCAATGAGGTCAGAAGCAGCCCCAACACTAAAGCCCCCTTTTAAAGTTCTGGCGATTGTCCTCAATTAGAGCTGAAATTCTTCTTAAAATGGGCATTGCCATCTTTATTTAGATTTAAGAATCCTGAAAGAGCAAAATACAGTCCTAGAAGTGAGTTATGTATGTTACCTTCATGTTCTGATCGTCCCCTAGTGAAATGCTTTATTTGTACTTGGGTGAACCGCATACCCCTTCCCTTCTCACTCCATCATCCAGGGGCTTCAGCATGCTCATAAAAGCATGTCAGTTTTTGCTGCTACTGCAAATTGGAACCTAATACAACATTAGTTTCCAGAGATCAACACCAAGATGCAATGTAAAACCTAATAATGTCAGTATTCCATTCATATTTACACAACTGTAATAGGGAATAAATTTTCACAGGAATGAAACCATTGTACAATACTGAAGAGCTGGTGGCAGGACAGTGAAGACAAGACCAAAGCAGCTGCCACCAAAGCAGTTGCCGGGTCCCAGCCTCCATGCTCCACGCTCCCCTCTCCCCACCACTCTCCCAGGTTTGCTGACTGCACAAGGCTCTCAACTCCAAGTCAGAGTGTACTCCCCCCACCTAACCAACTCAGTCCCTCTCCGGGCTGAGGACTTTGTCTTTTAATGAAGTGCTGTGTTCATTTTTAACATGAACATTACACAGTAGATGCTGGCTCTAAATAAACCTTTCAACAAATCTCCCAGCAGAGGAGGATTAGAGAACCCGAGTGGTTAGCAGAGAAATGCGCAAAATGCCACCAAAGCAGATGACCTGCGATCTTGACTTCTGTGACATTTTTAGCTCTTGCATTCATTTATTATTTGTGAATTTTAAGTTTCTTTTAAAAATGTCAACATAAGCAAACTCTAATTGCAGTCACTGTCATGGATAGATGGAACATTCCCATTAACTTGGCTACCTGATGATGACTCAAACACTATTTTCTTGACCAGAACACGAAATAAAAATCACAATCACACAGAAAAAAATGCTCTCATAAAAAGCAACTTAAATTCGTTAGCCAAACACTGAAAAGGTATATCTGTATAAAAGGTTATAACTGCATTTACAGTGCAAACTCATGTTTCTTTCTACTCTCTCTTCTGCAGAGAACGTTATCTTCAGAAACATCATTGCCTCCCTGCATTTCTTTAAAACACCTGAGAAAGGTAAGGCTCAAAGAGACACCCACTCAAATGCAACAGGTCTCTCTGATCCTGGGACTTCCACAACACATCTGCTGCTTTCAAAGGTCCAAGATTTTCATTATAGCATTATGGTCAAACTTAAAACTCAAAAAGGCTCTGGATGAAAAGGGGAACTTGCAATGACCATTACATGCCACAGACTGTCCCTCGGCATGTTCTAGCAACTGGTCTTCACTGGAGCAAGGCAAGTCATATGCAGCATCTGTTTAAATAAACAAACAAACAAACTCAATAACTTTATAGTAAGAACTCAAATACTGCCCTTCCCACCTTTTGTTCTACAGGAATGCAGGTACAGTATATACTTTTCCTCACCACACTCTAAGTCTAACCTAAGCAGAACCGCCAAGATACTTTCCTTTCCCTAAACTGGGGCTCAACTGATTTTCTAATCTATGATTATTGATTTCCACACATTCATTCAAAATCTAATCTCAGCCTTTAAGACCCTTACTATTCACATGCTTTCAAAAATGGGCATACTTTTGTCTACCTCCCATATTTGTTTTCTGTGCCAACATAAAGGGAGCTTCTTAAAAGATCAAAATGTAAGCACTGTAGAAAAAAAAAAAAGGCAAGCACTGTAAAGATTACAACTGTAATCTAAGATTTATAAAGAGTCCAATTCTAGAAAAATAAAGATGGAGCTTACTACATCTCTAGGGAATATATTAACCTAAAGAAAAATCCAAATTTTCAAAATCATGGTCCAACAAAACTCCCAACTTACCAGGGTTTTGTTTTGTTTTTTTGTTTTAAAGGTAGAACAGAGACCTGACCAGGAAAGTGGATTGGGAATAGACAAAGAACCTGGGAGGTTCAGTCAATTAAGCATCTGCCTTCAGCCCAGGTCATGATCTCAGGGTCCTGGGATCAATTCCCGCTTCGGGCTCCCTGAAAAGCAGGGAGCCTGCTTCTTCCTTTCCCTCTGCCCCTCCCCCCTGCTTGGGAGCGCTCTCTCTCTCTCTCCAATAAATAAATAAAATCTTAAAAAAAAAAAAAAGGCTGAGGCACAAAGAAAATCTCAAATGTTTCCCGGGACAAAAATCCTTTTATACTTCCTTTTTAAGACAAATTTTATATGTCCATACCATGCATGCCCAACTAAGCTGGGTATATGAAGTTACAGTATACCTTCTTTTAATTTCTTCCTGAACATATGGCTTTTTAAAGATTTGTAAAGTAACTGATTTCTGAGCTTACATTAATTAAACTACCAGCCTATCATGACCCCACCAGACAACATAGCCAGAAAAATCTTATTATGGGAACTTCTACCTCCATATCTATGTATACCAAACTACTGATAGTTCCTACGACTTCATAGTTAACCTTAATTTTCCAAAATAGGGTTAAAGCATCTTTGAAAATAGCATTTATCCTGCTTAAATCATAAACAGTACTGCAAGAAAATATGATAATGCTTCTTATTTCTTAGACTTTTCTATATGAAAGCCTTAAATTTAAATGGTGAATAATGTATATATCTACTGCATAGGGATTTCACACAATTCAAAACAGCACGTAAGAAAAGTCTACTATACTTCCAAATGATGTCTATTAAATCAGTATTACCAAGGAACTTTCTACATTCATCACCACTACCTTCCAAATCAGATCACACACCTACTCTTTATAACTGACAATGGAGAAGTTCCAGATGTCATTTTAATAAAAGCTATCCATACTGCCTCCTTAAAAAGTTGCTCATTACCTCCTAAAAGTGGGAAATGTTGCCATTCTGAAGTTAGTACTCATATATATATATATATATGAGAATGAGGTCTCCTCACCTTTACAATACTTGGTTCTACTCCCCTCTCACTAATAATTACTGACTTACAATGTTCACACATAGTACCAAGGTTTGACATTCACACACAAAAACAGCACACTGAAAGGGAAAATCACTTCATCTTGATCATTTAAGGTCATTTTAGCGAGTTCCATATTTAGAGAACATGACCACACATATGAACTCTACAGACATGTGCAACTCTTCCTGCTTATCTTTCACAGTCCATTATACTCTCAACTAAAATCAAGGTTAGGCCAAAACCAAATCAAATCCCACCAGAGATTTTAAAAAGAAAATGACTTGCCTGTTTCGAAATTATCCTGAAGCTTTCGTGGATGAAGTCTTTTTTCACATTTCTAAAAAAACAAACAAACAAGAAACACACAACACACCAGCTGCAGTTATTCTACTTACTATAAATGAGGAGATATATGATCAAATTTCTCAGGAAGAAAATTAAGCCAGTAATATAATCACCATCCCCAGTCTTACACTAGTATTTTTATTTTTTTAAAGCCTAAAATTTTTTGTTCTTGATTACATGTACAATATAGAAACACCAGAAAAAGAAAATTACTCATTAAATTTCTCAACCCAAAGATAATTAAGTATTAACATTTTGGCGTATCATTGTAGCTTTTTCTCTATGAAGATACTGCAAATTTTCATATAATTACTAAAAATTAAGTGGAATTATTTAGTACATAGGACTATTCTATAACCTACTTTTTAAAAAGATTTATTTATTTTAGAGAGAGAGAGAGGAAAAGAGTGAACGCATGCGAGTGGGGGGTAAGGGGCAGAGGGACAGAGAGAAACTCCAGCAGACTCCCCACTGAGCATGGAGCACAAAATGGGGCTCAAGCACATGGGGCCCAATCCCACAATCCTGAGATCATGATCTGAGCTGAAATAAAGAGTTGGACAGTTGGATGCTTAACTGACTGAGCCACCCAGGCGCCCCAATCTACTTTTTAAGTGTAATATACTGTGAACATTTTTGTTAATATAAAACCACACCATCATTTTTAATGACTACAAGGTAGTCCATTGCATAGATCTGTAATATTGCATTTAAAATTATATTCTTGGATATTTAGACTGTTTCCATATTTTCATTATTCAAAAGAATAATGGGATGAACATTCTTTAAAATTTTCTTCTAGGGAAACAATTTAAGAACCTTTTCAGGCTTTCCATATAGTCAAGCTACTCTCTAGAAGGTTTTACCAGTTAGTTATTTTTAAGTGTTGCCAAAACACTCAACAATATACAAATGGCTCTCTTTTTACCTGTGCCAATCTGACAGGAAAAAAGTGTAATAGTAAAAGGCAAGTAATTTAACAGTAAACTGATCTTTAACATGTGTTTGCCCGTGAAATCAATACACCCCAAGTTAAGTAAACAGCAAACAGAAATTCAGGTAAAAAATTTTTGCTAAAACCTTAAAACTATTATCACCCACTATTAAAAAAGAGAAGTAGGTGAAACTACAACAAGAAAACTCAACATACAAATACCAGGACTTACAGAAAAGATAAGCAATGGAGACCCATTAGTTAGAATTGCTACTTTCTGGAGCACAGACTAAAAGAGTGGAAGTAAATGCCTTAAAATGCTCACAGTTACCTGTCTGCAGGCCTAGTCTAAGGGTTATGGCACTGGCTTTATTTTATTTTTAATTTTCTAAATTCTATCAACTTGAAGGAAAAAAAATACACCGTGACATTCTTCCCAACTTTCAACTTTATTAAAACAATACAGACTCTATTTAGAAAAATAAAGAAAAATAGCCAAGGACTTGCTCTTTCTAGAAAGCAGAGTTGACTACACACTATTTTCGAAGTACTAAAAAATATTTAAATACCCACATAAAAAAGCAAAAATCAGATGTGCAATTGAATCAATGTGACAAACCTGTAAGAGAGTAGCCAGAGATTTTAAGTGAGCAAATAATGCACAATTTCACTTCATAAAATCTTATCAATATATCAATTCAATGTGCTTTGACAATACCCTTGCTCCACTCCTAAAAATAGGGTGAACTGCCTTCTTAGAGTTAGAGCTATAAGTCTTACCATCAAGGGATTCTGCTGCTTGGCTGGCTGGCTGTGGACCCCGTTTGTTCTTTTCTTTTGATTAGGTGAATCCTGATACTGTTTTCTGCCATTTCCCCTCATACTTTGATTCTGTTTTTCCAATGAGAAGAAATAAAATGTAAACCTACAATATAATGTAACAGGACAAAAGCATATACCCCCAAGATTATATTTAGCTGGCTGAGTAAGAGTTCAGCAAAGTCCCCCCCAAATTTTCCTAAAGTACTAGGGAACCACATCATATATTTTCTTACAGAACATAGTGCTCACAAAACAAGATTCCTCTAAAGGTACGAAATAGCAAATATAATGGTCCCTAGGACTCTTGTCTTATCCCATATCTGCGTACAGATTTTGTTTACAATGCATGAGTTAAAAAAATAAAAAAGGGAGGGGGAGAGAGGAACAAGTTTGAAAACCTTACGCGACTGTCAAAATAACCTTTTGTGAGGGGAATGCAAAGGTACATTGGCCACAGTTCTTAAAACAAGAAATATATAGCAGATGTGATCAACTGTTACCCTTAAATCTGCTTTAAATTATTAACAAGTAAACATTTTTAAATTAATAATCTTTTATACGAAATAAAGACTGGTATTCTTTTTTAAGATTTATTTATTTGATAGAGAGCAGAGAGAGCACAAGCAGGGGGAGATGCAGAAGGAGAGGGAGAAGCAGACTCCCCACTGAGCTGGGAGCCCAACATGGGGCTCGATCCCAGGACCCAGGAATCATGACCTGAGCCAAAGGCAGATATCTGAGCCACCCAGGTGCCTCAAAGAGTGGTATTTTAAAAACTTAGGCCATTATCTCTAAAGTTAGACCTAAAGCCTAAACATGCATTAGTTGACATTTTGCAATTGTATTATTTAACAGTTAAATTTCTTACCCCCCCCCAAAAAATCTAAGTTTAACTTAAAAAATAAAGTTTTTAAACATTAATTTGTCCCTAGAGGTCTTTTTTTTTTTTTTTTAAGATTTTATTTATTTGACAGGAGAGACACAGTGAGAGAGTGAGAGAGGGAACACAAGCAGGGGGAGTGGGAGAAGGAGAAGCAGGCTTCCCGCGGAGCAGGGAGCCCGATGCGGGGCTCGATCCCAGGACCCTGGGATCATGACCTGAGCCGAAGGCAGACGCTTAACGACTGAGCCACCCAGGCGCCCGTCCCTAGAGGTCTTGAAAGGACAACTAGTTAAGAAGACTAAAACAACGTGAATAATTATTTTATTGTATTTTAAAATATCAAAATATATTTGTTTATATTCTATCTACCTACAAAAAAAGTTAAGCAGTTCCTAAAACAGCTTGAAAACAATAGGCTTTTTTTTAAAGTTTTTATTTCAACATGGGGCTCATACTCACAACCCAAGATCAAGAGCTGCGTGCTCTTCTGACTGAGACCCAGGCATCCCAACATTAAACTAACTTAAAGAATGGTAAGGAACAGAGAACAAACTGATGGTTGCCAAAAGGGGGATGGGCAAAATGGGTGAAGAGGAGTGGGAGATACAGGCTTCTAGTTATGGAATGAATAAGTCACAAGAATAAAAGGCACAGTGTAGGGAATATAGTCAATCACATTGTAATAGCGTTATACATACGGTGGTTTTATGGTGACAGATGGGAGCTACACTTGTGGTAACATACAGAGATGATGAATCACTATGTTGTGCACCTGAAACTAACATAATATTGTCAACTATACTCCAATTTAAAAAAAATTGTTTTTTAAATAGTAAGGAAGGGACGCCTGGGTGGCTCAGTCGGTTAAGTGTCTGCCTTCGGCTCAGGTCATGATCCCAGGGTTCTGGGATCGAGCCCCACTTTGGGGTCCCTGCTCCGCGGGAAGCCTGCTTCTCCCTCTTCCACTACCCCTGCTGTGTTCCCTCTCTCGCTGTCTCTGTCGAATAAATAAATAAAATCTTTAAAAAAAAAACAGTAAAGAAACAGGTTTACAGAAACTCATGTTACACATACTTTTAACTCAATTGGATTCATTCTGCTCTTCCTGGTATATTTTAGTGTGGTAGAAGAAATATAAAGTTTACCACTACAACTACTTTTAAATGTACAATTCAGTGGCAGTAAGTATAGTCACAACGTTGTGCAACCACCACCAGTATCCATCTCCAGAACTTTTTTCATCATCCCAAACAGAAACTTTATATCCATTAAATAACTCTGTATTAACCTGTCCCTCAGCTTTGGTAACCCTAAGTTAATTTATATCTATAAATTTGTCTATTACGTACCAAATATAAGCAGAATGGTACAATATTTGTCAGTGGTGTGTGACTTATTTCACGCAGCATGTGTCTAAGTTTCAATGACCATGTTGTAGTATGTGTGTGTCATAATTTCATTCCTTTTTACGACTAATATACCTCTGTATGTATATTCTGTTCATTTGTTAATCTGTTGATGGACATGTGGGCTGTTTCCACCTTTTGGCTATTGTGAATAATGCCACTATGAACACTGGTATACAAGTTACCTGGTTGAGTCCTTGTTTTCAATTTTGTGAGGTATATACCGAGGAAGTAGAATTGCTGGATCACATTGGTAATTCTGTATTTAACTTTTTGAGGAACCACCAAACTATTTTCCATGGCAGCTGTACCATTTACATGCCCACCGAAAATGCATGGGATTCTAATTTCTCCACATTCTTGTCAACACTTGCTATTTTCCTTTTTTTTTTTCCTTATTACAGCTATCCTAATGGATATGAAGTGGTATCTCAGTGTGGTTTTGATTTGCATTTCTCTAAAGACTAATGATGCTGAGATTCTTTTCATGTGTTTATTGGCCATTTGCCTATCTTCTTTGGGGAAATGTCTATTCAAGTTGTTTGCTCATTTTTTAAATTGGGGTTTTTTCACGAATTTGTCAGCCTCATGCAGGGGTCGTGCTAATCTTCTCTGTATCATTCCAATTTTAGGATATGTGCTGCTGAAGTGAGCACTAATTGGGGTTTTTTGTTA
Source organism: Neomonachus schauinslandi (assembly GCF_002201575.2). Taxonomy (NCBI): domain Eukaryota; kingdom Metazoa; phylum Chordata; class Mammalia; order Carnivora; family Phocidae; genus Neomonachus; species Neomonachus schauinslandi. The sequence continues at coordinate 85,520,247 of NC_058409.1, read as the reverse complement.
TTGAGTTAGAGGAGTTCTGGATTTTAATCTAACATCATATATGTGATTTGCAAATATATTATCTTTTCACTCTTTGAGAGTGTCCTCTGATGCACAAAAGTTTGTAATTTTGATGAGCCCAGTATATTTTTTAAAAGAATGAAAACAAAGAAGAGTGGCAGCCAAATGGATGGCTAAAATGATAAAGACAGATAATGCCAAGAATTAGTAAGGATGTGCAACAAGCGGAGCTCTCATATATTTGGTTGGGGATAACTTGAGAACAGGCATATCCAGTGATCCAGAAATTCTGTTCATTATCTATACACAAAAGAATGCTCATCAAAATATACGTACAGAAATATCCATAGCAGCACTGTTTGCAAAGCCCAAAACTGGAAACGACCAAAATGTCCATTAAGAGTAGAATGGATAAAGTGTGGTATAATCATGCACTAGAATACAACACAATAATAAACCCTTCATTGATGGCATATATATCAAAGTCAGATGCTAATTTTTATTACTTACTACACTGTATTTATACCAAAACTGTAAAGGTTACGAAGTTCAGTTGCGCTTCAAATCACAAGTCAGGAACACAGAAGTCTGATCAACAATTCAGAGCTCTGTTAACTGTTAATCTGCAATTCTTCAATTCAGATACATTTCAGAGTCAAATCTAAAGTTATGAAAATCTTTAAATGTATTATCACTCACCTTCGCTTTTAAAAGGTCAGACATTTCAGGATGATTATTATATGGCTTTTGCTGCAGTGGTTGCCTGTGCTTTACCCACTGGTCACCAGGAGAACCTTCAGGAAACAACTGCTGACTGTGGCGGAATTTGGTTCGACTACACCAAGATTTAAAAAATAAAAACCAGATCACAAAATTTTCACTTAAAATTCTTCTAACACCTTAATAGTTTATCTTACAGATCACAAACTTTACTTTCCTATTTACTGTCTACCTCCCCGCATGGAATGCAAGTTCCGTAAGGGAGGGATTCTTATCTGCTTTACCTACTGCTCTATTCCCAGCACCCAGAGGAGTGCCTGGTGTTCACTATTTCTTGAATGAATGAATGAATGGTGTTATTTTTATTTTTAATCCCAAACTTTCCTAAATTATCCATATGACCTCCTCCCTATAAGTGATTATACCTTTAAAAACCTGAAGAAAATTCTAAATTTAGCTGAAACAAACAAATATAAGTGGATATTCCTTCCTATTAGGAGAGACAGCTCATTCTCAACCAGGATGTCTGAAGTGTGGAATTTGATCCTACACAGGTCGGTTACAAATCCCTTCCATGCTAAAAGAGGATCTGAAAATTTAAGCTATATTCTAAAGCAAAAAATTAAGGGGCCCAAGACAATAGATGAGCAAATTAAATAAAGGTCTGTGAAAGAATTTGATTGTAAAAGGTTGTACTCACACAGTATTTTGTAATAAAGAAATACCATTTTATAGTACTGCATATATGTATAGTAACAGTCCAGAGTCACTGATCCAAAGAACTGTACTACAGTGATTGCTTCTGAATATTTCAGAGTTCTTCTCCTTTCCCATTTAAAAATTATAATAAAACTGCAGCATGCCTACTTTCTTGAAACAAAATTCAGGTATTTCCTCCAACACATCATCACAGACATTAGTCTATATGCTAAAAACATACCATCTTGCCTAAGAAACCTGAAATTTGGTTCAAGTTGCTTCATAATGTCCTTACTCCACTCTCCAAGACCACAAAGCCTTAGGACTAAAAGATACGGGAGTCACATCACAAACTATGGTTTGTGTCTCCCAAACATGAACAGTCATACCACTGTTTTCCAAACACTGTCACGACTTTGTAACTTTTTAGTAGTATGTTTCTTTTAAATCTTAGCTACATTCCTATTTTCCTACACTGTTTCATTTATGTCTAGTAGTATATAATTTGGTGATTATAATCACAGGTTCTGAAAAGCAGAAATGACTCTCAAGGCATTTAGTCCAAGCTCCTGTCCTCATAAAACCCAACTAAGATAGAATATTCCCTATGTATTTAAAAAAATATTAACTCTAGATGTGGTTTGTTCCTGTTTAATTTTTGAAGCCCTCAGACAGAATCAGAACATCTAAATTAAATAAAATGTATAATGCAACTAACTCTATGAACCTAACATATGAAAGTTCTAGCAAGCTTATTACAAATATATACGCTTATTTAACAAAATTATTTGCTCAGCCTACTCTATAATTGCAATTTGGATATAATCAAGTTCCAACCAAGAAAATGTTCTTTGTGGTTCCTGTCCATTAACAGTCACTTTTTACAGTACAACAGTCTTTGTTAGGGAAAGAAAAGCAGCAAGCCCAAGTCTTCACAGTTCTATCTTTCTGAACAAATTATACATCAGCATTCCTCATCTCCCCTATACAAAAACAGACCTCAATATATCCTCTATTCAACAATCTTCAGAGACGCAATGGTCTCTGAAGTAGGATATGAGAACAGAGAACAATAGCAACACACACAGTGGCAGATTTTTTTTCTTTTCCTCATGTTCTATCTACCCATCTAAAAAGTTGGTACCCTCTTGTGCATACTATTTTAAAATGTGCCTGAAGCTCCTTTCCAACTCCAATTAACCTTTTTCATCTCATCAAAAACCCTTTAAAAATTTTTTCTATTATCTCTAAGACCAGTAACAAAATAATATACTACAAAAAGGAATCCAACACTTCTGTAAACTTTAGAAGAAAAATGCTACTGGCATTAAAAACTATCAGAAAGTAGGAATCCTATGAATATATTTCTTTACCTCAATTTTTCCACAGTGGGTTTAGCTGGTGTGCTACCGACTGAGGAAAATCCATTGTCACTGTCTGAGGAATCTCCAAATCTCCGCGAAAGCCAGTCCCTTAGTGGTCTACGGAAACATTAAAAATTCACTCTTAAAACTTAGCTACATAAAAAAACAACCAGAATTAGTTTTGTACTTCAAGAAATAGGAACATACCTGATAAAGGGAATGGCCATAAAAAATTTGTTAGGTGCCAAACCAAGTTTGGATTTCGGGGTCATATCATTTCTATGACAGGGCAATTTCTCAATGGAGAACCACTCAATGTTCTGAGACACACAAAAAATAATTCATTTAGTTAATTATCATCAAGGAGTTTCTAAAAGCAATTTCCTACTTCATTCAATTGGGATACTGTCCAGCAGCCTGAAAATACTTTCAATTACATACCCGAATTTCTCTTCTGGTTTTCGGGTTAAATTTTGTGTCTTTTGGAATTCCTGGAATGATGTACAAACGAGCAAGCTGGTCATTGATTCGAAGTTCAATGTAATCATCTTTACAAATATAATCTTTGATATCAAAACCAGTTTCCTCAAAGACCTGGAAATAACAAATTGAGATGGCGATTTTCAGTTGTTGCTGTTAGATCTCCAGTTTGTTAAAATTTGTTTCAAAGCAAAAACTCAGAAATATCCAGGCAATTAAAGGCATGAAAACACCAGGCAAGAAATCAAAATATTCTAGGATCTAGTTCTAGCTCTGAACTGTTCAACTATGGATAAACCCTTTTATATATCTAAGCCCAAGTTCTTCACCTATTCAATGAAGGAAGATGTGTGATACTGTGATTTACAAAAAGAAATATATATTATTTGGTCTTCATCTCCTTTCTGATACAAAGCTCCCAAAACCCTTGGAATTTCCTAATCGATGAAAGCAACCAAGGTACCTTTTGTCCATGTTACTAAGGTGACTTTTGGATCCCACCTAAAGTTGGGGGGCTGATTGCCAGGACAACCAACCAAGGGATCAGAGGATTAGAACTCTCAGTCCAGGGCGCCTGGGTGGCTCAGTTGGTTAAGCGACTGCCTTCGGCTCAGGTCATGATCCTGGAGTCCCTGGATCGAGTCCCGCATCGGGCTCCCTGCTCGGCAGGGAGTCTGCTTCTCCCTCTGACCCTCCTCCCTCTCATGCTCTCTGTATCTCATTCTCTCTGTCTCAAATAAATAAATAAAATCTTTAAAAAAAAAAAGAACTCTCAGTCCACCCTCAACCCCTACCCCACCTCCAACCTCCATGAAGGGGACGAAAGGCTGGAGACTGAGCTCAATGGTCAACAGCCAATGATTAAATCAACCCTGCCTGCATAAGGAAGCCTCCATAAAAACCCAAGGAAGTGGGGGGACATGACTTCCAGGTTGGTGAACGTGGAGATTTGGAAAGAATGGTACACTAGGAGACAACATAGAAGTTTTGCACCCTTTCCCCATATCCTGCCCTCTGTAGCTCTTCCATCTGGGTGTTCTTGAGTTACATATCCTTTTAAATACACTGGTGATCAAGTAAGTAAAATGTTTCTCTCAGTTCTGAAAGCCACTCTAGCAAATTAAACCCAAGGAGGGGGTCTTTGGAACCTCCAATAGGTCAGAAGCACAGACAACAACCTGGACTTGCAAGTGTTATCTGAAGTAAAGGGCAGTCTTGTAGGACTGAGCCCTTAACCTGTAGAATCTGATGCCATTTCCAGGTAGACAGAGTCAGAACTGAGCTGAACTGTAGGACACCCAACCAGTATCTGACAATTGCTTGTTGGTGTTAGGAATGCCACCCCCACCCCCAAACACAAACACATTATAATTGAGTCTGGAACTCTTAAAATATTAGAATACAGCAGCAGTTCCCAGTCTGTGGAAAGTACATATTGGGACCACATATGGATTTTAATCATAGCATCTACAAATCTACACGTACGCCAAGCTACAGACTAAAAATTGCCTTACACATATAAAACTATTTTTTGGGCTAGGTGCCTCAGTCGGTTAAACATCTGCCGTTGGCCCAGATCATGATCCCAGAGTCCTGGCACAGAGTCCTGCACTGGGCTCCCTGCTCAGTGGGGAGTCTACTTCTCCTTCTCCCGCTGCCCCTCCCCACCCTGCTCGTACCCTCTCTCTCTTGCTCTCTAATAAAATTTAAAAAAAAACAAACTATTTTTTAAAAATGAAAACTGAATTGTGATTAATCCTAACATTTAAATGGACAGATTCCAAAAGTACAGCTACAACCCCATGTGTGGGGGTATGGGGGTGGGGAGGTGAATGCAAAAAAACTGAAAACCAGTGAAATAGACTCATGGTTCTAAAACTGCCTTCCCTCAGCAGTGCCTCAAGGGCTGGAAGAGGAGAAACTAGGAGAACATATATCTCAGGAACTGATGTTACATCTAACCTTCACCTCTTCCCTCAACCAGAGAAACCACATTTATTCTGATTAACACACTGGGCTTCTGTATAAAGTAAAAAACCACTGGTCTCTTCTGGCCTTAAAGTTCTCCTTCAAATAACATTTGTATTACTCTGACAAAGGCCTTCCCAACTTCACCCCCACCAATCAAAAAGGCTTTGAATTCTCAGTGGCTAGAACCCACTGTAGATCTTTTACACATCCCCAGTTCCTCCCCTTTCCTCTGGTTTCAGCATCTCTTAACCAACCAGTGGGACAGAAGATGTTAAAACACATGGACAGGCCTGAATCTCTTACAACGTACAGGTATGAAGGAGCTATTTCTACTCATTGTCTCTTCCCTCTCTGTCAGTTCATGTACCTCTTTCTACATTCCTCAAAAAAGGCACAGCTATCCTTCTCCCAGACATGTGTAGTTTAGGACTCCCAATTTAAGCTCCTCCATGACACCCAACTCGTTTCTGTCACCCTTTCTGTAAGCCCCTAAGTATGCTAAACCTCCTATTCTTCATTAAAAAATGAAAAAATTTAAAAACTAGGTGAAGGGTGCCTGGGTGGCTCAGTCGTTAAGCATCTGCCTTCAGCTCAGGTCATGATCCCAGAGTCCTGGGATAGAGCCCAGCAGGAAGCCTGCTTCTCCCTCTCCCACTCCCCCTGCTTGTATTCCGTCTCTCACTGTCTCTGTCAAATAAATAAATAAAACCTTAAAAAAATAAATAAAAACTAGGTGAATATACTCAAAAAATGTTCTGTGGTATATAGAAAATGAGAAACATTATTTGTATTTCCTACTTCTGGAAATGTCAGACTGGGTATCTAAGTACATATGTGGTATTGAAAAAAAGGAAGTTCTCTTGTCCTATGTTTCTTTATATCTACATCAGGTATTGTAGGTATACAGAGAAACCGTCTATTAAAGGTGGTCAGTGACATTCAAACACAGCAAAACTATGTATCTTTTCCAGAACAACATTCTGAAGCTCAGTGACAGAGGTTTCATACCTCCCCAAATCTTAACATTTATATACACAAGACAATGTAATTAAAACCATCATGTGGATTTATTTTGCAATGCATATATGCTATCTGATGTTTGCATTAAAGCAAAATCCAGATGCTTTAGTTTTCCTTTTACTTAAAACAAAGGTCTACTCTACTGCTTGAGACAGAGCTTAAAAACATTTTTGATTATAAATCAACCTTAATGGATATTAGATTTATAACAATTAAGACTGGGGCACAAAAAAAAAAAAAAAAAAAAAAAAAGGGAAACCAAAAAAAAAAAAAAAAAACTGGGGAAAAAAAAAAAAAAAAAAAAAAAAGACTGGGATACCTAAACAGGAAACTGCTTCTCTTCATCAAAGGGAAGACATAAACCACAAGACATTCACAATACAATCCAGAATATATTGGAAAGTCCTATCTATCAATTAGACAAGTAACCCAACTTTTTAAAAATGGGTAACATATAAGTGGGTACTTAATCAAGAAAACATTCAAATGGCCAATAAGAACATGACAATGTGCTTAAAATCCTTAAACTTCAAGAAAAAAACAAATGAAAAATACAATGATAAAGCATTACATTCCCATCAGAATGGCTAAATTTTTAACTGAGATATAATTAACAGATAACATTCTTATATTAGTTTCAGTACAACACAATGATTTGATATTTGTATATACTGTAAAATGACCATAAGATTTTCTGTACTTTTACTGATATATAATTGACAAATATCACTGTATAAGCTTAAAGTGTACAGCATAATGCTCTGACTTACATATATTGTGAAATTACCACCTTAAGTTTAGTTAGCAACCCTTGCCTCATATAGAGTAAAAAGAAAAGGCAAAGGGATTTTTTTTTCCTTGTGATGAGAACACTTAAGATCTACTCTCTCAACAACTTTCATATATATCATACAGCAGTGGTTACCTATAGTCATCATGCTGTATATTACACCCCTATTACCAAGCTATAATGGGAAGTTTGCACCTTTTGACCATGTTCCTCCAATTCTCCCTAGCCCCCATCCCCACTTCTGGGCACAACAAATGTGATCTCTTTTTCTGAGACTGGTTTTTTGTTTTTTCTTTTTAGATTCCACATATAACTGAGATCATAAAACATTTATCTTTCTCTGACTTATTTCACTTAGCATAATGCCCTCATGGTCCATACATGTTGCACAAATAGCAGGATTTCCCTGATAATGGCTGAATAATATCCATTTTGTGTGCAGGTGTGTGTATGAATATATACACCCCACAACTTCTTTATCAACTGTCAATGGACACTTAGGTTGTTTCCATTTCTTAGCTACTGTAAATAATGCTACGACCATGGCTACAGTATCTTTTCAAATTAGAGTATTAGTCTCTTTTGAATATATTCCCAGAAGTGAAATTCCTGGATCATATGGTAGTTCTATTTTTTTGAGAAACCTCCATACTGTTTTCCACAGTGGTTACACCAGTTTACAATCTCACCACCAGTACAAAACAGTTCTCTTTTCTCCACATCCTTACAACATTTGTCATTTATCTTTTTGATAATCAGGCCATTCTAACAGGTGTGAGGTGATATCTCATCATGTTTTTTTTTCTCTCATTGCGGTTTTGATTTGCAATTTCCCTAATGACTAGTGTTACTGAATATCTTTTCATCTACCTGTTGGTCATTTGTGTATCTCCCTTGGGAAAATGTCTATTCAGGTCTTTTGCCCATTTTTAATTGGATTACTAGGGGGTTTTTTGCTATCGTGTTTTAGGAGTTCTTTATATGTTTTGGGTATTAACCCCCAAAATAGTTTGCAAATATTTTTTTCCATCCTATACGCTGTCTCTTTGTTGATGCTTTCTTTTGCTGTAGCTTTTCAGTTTGATGTAGTCCCACTTTTTTTTTTTTTTTTTTTTAAGATTTTATTTACTCATTTCAGACACAGAGATACAGAGAGAGAGAGAGAGCATGAGCAGGGAGGGAGGGAGAAGCAGGCGCTCCACTGAACCAGGAGCCCAACTTGGGGCTCAATCCCAGGAGGCAGACGCTTAACCATCTGAGCCATCCAGGTGCCCCGTCCCATTTGTTTTTTATTTTGTTGCTCATGCTTTAGGGATCACATTAAAAAAGCATTGCTAAAACCTATGTCCATGAGCTCTTTTCCTATATCTCCTTCCAGAAGTTTCATGGTTTTAGGTCTTACATTTAATTCTTTCATCCATTTTGAGTTAATTTTTATGAGTGGTATTAAGACAGGGGTCTAGTTTCATTCTTTTGTCAATGTCTAATTTTGCCAGCACCCTTTACGGAAGAGACCATCTTTCCTCCCTTGTGTTTTCTTGGCTCCCTTGTGAAACATTAGTTGACCGTACATGCTTGGGTTTATCTCTGGGCTCTCAATTCTGTTCCACTGATCCATTTTTTTGTTTTTAGGTCACTACCATGCTGTTTTGATGACTAAAGCCTTATAAGTACAGCTTGAAACCAGAAGTGTGATGCCTCCCACTTTGTTCTTCTCAGGATTGCTTTGGCTATTCGGGTCTTTTATGGTTCTGAACAAATTTTAGGACTGTTTTTTCCTGCTTCTATAAAAAAATGCCATTGAATCTTGATACGGATTGAACAGAATTTATAGAAGGCTTTTACTAGTATTGACATTTTTTTTTTTTTTTTTAAGATTTTATTTATTTACTTGACAGAGACAGATACAGCAAGAGAGGGAACACAAGCAGGGGGAGTGGGAGAGGGAGAAGTAGGCTTCCTGCTGAGCAGGGAGCCCGATGCGGTGCTTGATCCCAGGACTCTGGGATCATGACCTGGGCCAAAGGCAGACACTTACGACTGAACTACCCAGGCACCCCTAGTATTGACATTTTAACAATATTAATTCTTCCAATCCATAAACATGGAATAAAATTGTTGAATTTCTCATGTAGGCCTGGATAACCAGAACTCTCATATGTAGGTGGTAGGAATGTAAATTGGTACAATCACCCAGAAAACTACTGGCAATAGGTTTGCATCTTCTTTATGACCAAGTCACACCTAGAGCAATAAAAGCTTAATAATTACCTCAACAAAGACAGACAAGAATATTTACAACAGTTTTATTAATAATAGCCAAAAGTGGGGTGCCTGGGTGGCTCAGTCAGTTAAGCATCTGCCTTCGGCTCGGGTCATTATTGGGTCCTGGGACTGAGCCCCACACCAGGCTCTCTGCTCAGCAGGGAGTCTGCTTCTCCCTCTCCCTCTGTGCTTGCATGCTCACTCTCTCTCTCAAATAAATAAAGTCTTGAAAAAAATAATAATAGCCAAAAGATGGATACAATCCAGTGCGTAAGAGATAAAGCACTGTATCTATCTGTACACTGGAATACTAAAGAGCAAAAAAAAAAAACCCAACTACTGATATATGCAACAATATAAAGGAATCTCACAGACTTATATCGATCCAAACACACAAAGTAACGCAAAATCCTTTTAATATGTAGCTCAAGAACAAGCAAAACTAATCAATGGTGATAAAAGGCAAAGTAGTGTTTCCCTCCAGGAGGTGTGAGAAAACTGTGTATCGACTGAGAAGGGGCAGGAAAGAATCTTCCGAGGTGTTGGCAATATTCTATATCTTGATCTGGATAGTAGTTTCAGATATATACATACATAAAAATTATTAAACTGTTCTGATTAGCTTCCTTCCTTGAATAGTATTTATAATCAGAAATAAGTATACACACCTAGTCATGTAAGTCTGTATGTGAGAAACTATGCTGAAAGTAAATAGTATATCTAAGTTCCTTGTGAGCTAAACCTGTTAACTTTGTGTTACAAATAGTATCTAACTAAATACATGCTTAATAAAATAAGTATTGAGGGGCGCTTAGGTGGCTCAGTCAGCTAAGGATTGAGCCCCATTGTCAGGCTCCTTGCTCAGTAGGGAGCCTGCTTTTCCCTCTCCCCCTGCTTGGCGCTCCCCCTTGTGCTCGCTCTCTCGCTATGTCTCTGTCAAATAAATCAGTAAAATCTTAAAAAAAAAAAAAAAAAAAAAGTATTGAAGACAACTGAGGAACTTTTTCAAATTAAAGGAGACTGAAGATATGTAATAACTAAATGCAAACACAATGTCTGAGCCTGGAAGAGAATCCTGTCTGGGGAAGGGGATTGAAACTGCTGAAAAGGACCATAGTGGGGCAATTAGGAAATGTGAACATTAAATGCCCATTAGATAACAACACCTCCCGATGTTAAATTCCTGAATTTGACAATTACACTGAGATTACATAAGAGAACTTCCTAGTTCTTAAAACTTATATGCAGAAGTATTTTGGGATTAAGGTGCAGGATGTCTGCAATTTACTCCTAAATTATTCAGCAATAATAATAAAAACCAAGGGATATCTGGGTGGTATAGTCAGTTAAGCGTACGACTCTTGGTTTTGGTTCAGGTTGTGATCTCACGGTCATGAGATCGAACCCCGTGTGAGGTTTCACACTCAGCTTGGAGTCTAGACTCTCCCTCTGCTTCTCCCCACCATGTGCTTATACACACACACACACACGTGCACGCTATTTCTCTCTAAAATATATAAATAAATCTTTAGGGGAGCCTGGGTAGCTCAGTCAGTTAAGCGTTTGACTCTTTATTTCGGCTCAGATCATGATCTCAGGGTCATGAGATTGAGCCGTGCATCAGGCTCCATGCTCAGCAGGAAGTCTGCTTAGGATTCTCTCTCTCTCTCTCTGCCCCTCCCTCCCTCCCGCTCCTGTGTGCTCTCTAAAATAAATAAATCTTTTTTAAAAAATAAAATAAAAACTGGGGCACCTGGGTGGCTCAGTTGTTTAAGTGTCTGCCTTCGGCTCAGGTCATGATCTCGGGGTCCTGGGATCAACCCCTGCATCAGGCTCCCTGCTCAGAGGGGAGTCTGTTTCTCCCTCTCCCTCTGCCCCTCTCCCGCCACCCCCACTTGTGTTCACTGTGCTCTCTCTCTCAAATAAATAAGTCTTTAAAAAATAAAATAAAAACCACATGCACATATATAGCAAACGTAATAAACCAAATATGGCAAAATATTAGCAGGCGAATCTATTCTTTGTGTTATTTTGCTCTATACTACTTGAAATTATCTCAATATTAATACCTTTAGTGCATTCAAATATGTACTGTGTGCTTAGTAAGTTAACAGCTACCATCCTATGCATGGGCTTCAGAAATTAATAGAGCAAGCACTGCTCTTTAAGGAGCTCAGTCTAAAGAAAATAATTGTAATAGGACATACATGCCAAGAGGTAGCGGGTACTATGGGAATACATAACTAAGCTCTGGGTTAAGGTGAGGTGTGAGTTGTGAAATGGGTGGTTATCTGGAGAAGGTGTCATGGACAGCATCCTATTCCGCTGGATACACCTGAGCTGGGACTTGAAAGATGAATAGGAGTTTGCCAGGTAAGAAGAAAAAGGCATTCCATTTAGAGAGATGGGAATGGCTATAGCTGGAATCATATGGGAGGAAGTGGTACAATAGGAGGCAAAATAAAAAGAGCCATCAGCGCTAAACACAGGCAGCTTCAAACCCTGTACAACCAAACTTATAACAAGTATAATAAAGTAAAAGATATAATCTCTCAATTCTAGAAGTGATAATAATTGATTTGCCTCTAAAGTTAGGAATCCACTCTCATCATACTTACTGGGAAAAGTGTTTAGTAGCTCACTTACACATAAAGATACCAAAGACAAAAATTTTAATACCATCTTCTGTGGATCAAATTCATTTCTGTATTATAATACTTAATTTTCCTGGCACATAAAAAAGCATTCACTTCTCAAATGATATCAGATAAAAATCCCTAAGTAAGATTTAAAAATGTGCTATTCAAAAAGCACCAGCACAGGCAGATAATGAAATCCTCTACCTACTATCTAATGTCCTTCTATAAACTTATAGGAAGAGGTAGACTAGATCTACCAACAGTTCCTCTGTAGGAATTCTATCAAAATTAAATCACAATACACAGGATTAAATGCATAATGTCAGTTTCATTACAATAAAATATATTGTTTTGCTAAGTAAAAACACCAAAATAAATCCTGAAACAAGTGAACTGCCAAGTATCATTTGCTTGTGCAACAACTGATGTTTCACCACCACTAACAATAAAAATATACTGAGGTTATCCTAACGCATCCTTTTAAGAATATCTAGAAAACATTTTTCACATCTTTGTCCTAAATCTACTTCACTGAATAAAAGTAATCAGAACCCAATTAAGAAAGGTGAACCGAGAGGTCAAGGATTGGCAACTACTAAGGAAGACGGCACTAAGCTTTCTATTGACAATTATTCATACCTTGTCCCTGAGAAGGCTGCCACTGCTTCTTTCAGTTCAGCCCACATACACAGCCCTTAAAAGATGGGTCAGCTTCTGCTATAACAAAACACTCCTGGACAGCCACATGTAATGAAATAATAACAGTAACATAACTATAATAAACCAAATTAATGTCATTAGCAACTGAAAAGAAGGGTAAGCACCCATGACAGAACTGCATAACTTAAAAGTCCAAGAAAAAGTGTTGAAGGCATCAGCCTAAGTCTAACTAATGGCAGCTAAAAAAATTAGGACAGAACTCCTCCTTATAGGTTAATACAAGTGAAAATTAAAAGGAACATTGTTTTTTTCAGAGAAGTTTGTGGTAATATCCCAATCTGGTTTTAAACTGAAATTTAACATAGATGGTACGTCCCACCCCTACCACCACCAAACAGTACTGCAGTACCACCAAGTGGCAGAAGGACACACTACAAGTCTAGGACTGCTAGTTGAATACTTTTCATTACTCAAAATGGCAACTGCTATGAACTAAACTTTGTCTCACCAAAATTCATGCTGAAGGCCTAACACAAATGTGACTGTATCTGGAGACAGGGTCTGTGAGGAGGTGATAAAGGTAAAATGAGGTCATAAGGTTGGGGACCTAATCCAATAGGGCTCATGCCCTTATATGAAGAGGAAGAGACATGGCACACTCTCTGCACTCACAAAGGCACCCAGGAAAGACCACATAAGCACACAGTGAGAAAGCAGCCCCTGCAAGCCAGAATGAGAGCCCTCACCAGGAATCTTACCAGCAGGCACCTTGATCTTGGGACTTCTCAGCCTCTAGAACTAGGAGGGATAAATTTCTGTCGTTTAAGCCACTCAGAATGTGGTATTTCATTATGTCTGCCTGACTGAACTAATAAAGCAATGCTCAACTTTAATCCTAAAACTTTTCTCTCTTTATAACAGAGGTAATCATCTAAAAATCAGATATAAAAGTTAAATTCTCATCCCAAAATGTACAAAAATTAAAGACAAGTTTTCTTCTGACAAGTTCCTTTATCAGCTAAAAGAGGATGTTTCTTAGATCAGAAAGGTTAGAAGGATTAATTCTTATTATCGAAAGGAAAAAAATCTTTCCCTGAAATTAAGAGAATATGGTTCTGAAGAATATCTGTGCTCTCCTCAGAGCAAGACAAAAACTCTAAAACGGGGGGAAAAAAATCATGATTCAAATCAGAAAGGTAAATATTATTAGAAAATACATATACTTAAAAATCACAAATTCCTTCCGTTTTCATCTATGTGTTTAGAAATGCCATTTACAATATTCCTTGACTGCCTATACTGTAGTAGTCGGGAACACAGACTCCGGAACCAACCGCCAGGGTTTTGCATCCCTGTTCTGCTGCTCACTGTGAGACCTTGGTATGTTACCAAACTGCTCTGTTTCAGTTCCTCTCCTATAAAGTGGAGACGATCATCTTCCGTAATGGCTGTATCCCTCCCCACAAGACTCTCTATAGCATCCTATCATCCATTCTCCCACTCCCCCTGCCCTAATAAATTTTATTTACTTTCTTACAAACTATGGTGATCTATAATCATTACTGAAATTAGCACCACATGAATCGGACAATCCTTTACCTTAGTATCCCAGAGCAGAAAACAAACAAGTAAGATAAACTAAAGTGAAAACTGGGTGCCTCAGCTCACAGGTTAACTGCCTCTGCCCCTCTCTCCCATCCCCTCCCCCAATACCTTATTTCTGCATCATCCTCTTTATAATATAGTGTATAAAACTGGTCAGAAGAAAGGTTCTAGTGGTAGATGTAGATAATCCCTTGGGCATGGGATACTTCTCTTCAGTTTTGCAAGTTTAAATATTTGATTTCCTCCAAGTTCCCTCAAAAAGATCCAATTACAGAGACAGCTGATCTCACCAAATTTAGTCCAAATTTAGCCTGTTTCCTAGTTAACATAGTGTCTTTTCTGGACCCAGACAATTACCTTACTGCTATAGGACTAATCTAACTCTATGTACAGAACTACACATCAATTCCTCTAAGTAGGATGCTATGATTTCTATTTTGTCCTTCCTTTTGAGCAAGAGAACCACAAAGTTTGAGGACATAAAAGGGAGACTTTACAACTGCTCCATTTCATCTCCTACCATATACAAAAAGGAAAGGGCAAGCTTAGAATATGTGTCAATTTCTCACCTACTACCTAAACAGCTTTCAATTTTAAGAGGTATGCATAAATAAACCTTCACTTACCTGCATAAAATGGCTTTGTCTATAAGCTGTTCAAAACACTTACTTAGATAAGCTGTTGCATACTAAATTTAAAATGCAGCACTTTTAATCATTTTTAAATCCTACTCCAAATAACCACTAATGGTTTTTCTGTGTTAAATAACTACTAGTAGTTTATAAGAATTTTAATTACTATCACTCACTAATAATTACATCCAAATTCAAACCAGGTGGTGAACACTGCTGCAGGAAAAAATGAGTCATAAATAAATAAATAAATAAATAAATAAGGCAACAGTTCCAAATGAGGTATGCCACAAAATCCATATTGCCATCTCAAAAATATCTCAAAGTTAACCACTAACACCTTAGATTTTAAAGATACTTCCAGTTATGAACCCTTTAAATAACTCTTCTTAACAAATGTGTATCTCACAGAGAAATTAAGTGACTTACCCAAAGCCTCTAGGCTACTGACTAACATATATGAGAACTATAACGGAACAAAAATCTTTCAACTCCTAGACTAGTTTTCTTTCCGTTGTATTATGCTTCTTTATAGCTCAACATCTCAAATTTCAAGGGTAAGATGTAATGTGGTAAGTGACAAGGAACTGATAAATAAGAATACAGTCCACAATGTATTACAGGTACTACATAATTAATGCCAAGCAAATGTCTAGACAATAACTTATTAAAGTTCCAAGACTATTATAGGGTAGAGCTCACTGATTAAATTTTTAAATAAATGGAATTTTAATTAAGAATGAGCTTTAGAAATTATCCACTCTACAGAATGGCGAGAATCAAAAAGACAAGAAACGGCAAGTGCTGGTGAGGATGTGGAGAAAGAAACCCCCATGCATCTGTTGGTGGGAATGCAAACTGGTGCCACCATTGTGCAAAACAGTATGGAGGTTCCTTAAAAAATTAAAAATAATAATACCACATGATCCAGTAATTTCACTACTAGGTATTTATCCAAAGAATACAAAAACACTAATTTGAAAAGGTATATGCACCCCTATGTTTATTATAACACTATTTACAACAGCCAAGATATGGAAGCAACCTCAGCACCCACTGACAGATGACTGAATAAAGATATGGTGTATACACACACACACACACACACACACACGAATATTACTCAGCCATAAAAAAGAATGAGATCTTGCCATTTGCAACAACATGGATAGCATCTAGAAGGTATCATGTTAGGTGAAATAAATCAGACAGAGAAAGACATTACCATATGATTTCACTTATATGTGGGATCTAAAAAAACAAAACAAACAAAAAGCAGAAACAGAGCCATAAATAGAGAACTGATGGTTGCCACAGGGGAGGGGGTTAGGTGATGGGCAAAATGGATGAAGAGGAGTGGGAAGTACAGTACATTCCAATTATGGAATGAATAACTCAAAAGGATGAAAGGTAGAGTATACTTAGGGAATACAGCCAATGGTATTTTAATAACAGTGTATGATATCAGGTGCTGGATACAGAGCTAGTTGGTGGCAATCCTTCAGAAAAAAGGTGTTTTGAGCTGGGTCTAGATAGGATTTGAATAGGCAGGAAGAAGAGAGAACTTTCCAGTTAGGGAAATAATATAAGCAAAGTTTAGAGGCTGAAACAAAGCAGTCAAATTCAGAGACAGAGAATAATTCTCTTGACTGAGAATAAAGGCAAATAAATTTAGGGATAGCTAAATTTTGCGTTGGGGTAAGGGAAGGAGTTTCAATACTTAAAAGAATTAAACTTCATCTTATAAGCAATATGAAGCTAGAGAAGGTTCTGAGCAACAAATGTAAATTTCTTAGGAAAGCCCAAATTGTGTACTTGTCTGGAAGCCAAGACTATAAACATAAAACAAGCACTGTAATTGCCAAAATGTTTTACCAATTATAAATCCATCTAAAAAAAACAAAGGTAGAGAATATATCATCAAAATAGAAAGGAGTTAGAGATAACAATTAAAAATGGGCAAAAAAGAAAATGGAAACAAACTAAGGGAAGAATGATAGATATGGACAAAAGAATCACTATAAAAGATAAGTTATTTCATGCAGTCAAGTTTTAGAAAGAGGATTAGATGGTCCAAACAATAAATCTCCATGGCTAAAAAAGCACACTCAAAGCATAATCACCGAATGTTACTAGGTTTCAAACTGCAGTAACTCACCTCTCTAGCAGCACAATCATGAGGAGCTTCTTCTTTATTTACTTTTCCTTTTGGAAATCCCCAGCCTGATTTTGCTAGATACCCCTGAACCAGTAGTACCTATAAAAACGAGCAGAGGTAAAAATAAAACTTGCCATCCTTTCCCACACTCCTTTCTAAATGTCAAAGGTGTCTTTCTCCTTACTTCAAGTAACTGTCATCACCAATAATTTTATACAGTACTTGGTTTTAGTATCTTCCAAGAGTCTGACTCTACTACTACTAGTGTGGAGAAAGGCATTCTGACCATTTTAAAGTACTTCTTCAACAATTAAATGACTTTTTTTTTTCAATAAGTCATACAAGTATAAAATAGTAAGACCCAGAATGCAGACAAAATATGCAAAATTTGGCCTTTTAGCAATAGAAAAGTCTATTTTAAAACCTCAGTTCAGAACAAAATAACACAAAAATTTCACTAATAAGATGAAAACAGCTGATCATTGCACTAAAAATCTTTTATTACACTCACATTTTCAAGTGTCTCATCAAGAATAATTGCACCATAGGTTGGTACTCCCATTTTATATTCCTTCCATTCATCCAAAATTTTTTCCACATCTTCACCTTGAGGCAGCAAAAATGGACAATGACTGAAGAGTATACATAGTGTTAAGGAAGCTCTTTTCTCTCTAAATACAGCTTGAGTACTTATTATATACAGACAGAAACCTATTTAAATCAACTATGAATTTTATATTAAATTACTCAAGTCTTCACCTAAGTTCTTCCTTGCTTTTTCTCCCACATTTGTTTTCTCCTGAACAAGTCATTGTTAACTCTCTCTCAAAAATAAATAAAATCTTAAAAAAAAAAATTACAGAGAAAGATAAATCTGGGCATTAAGGAAAGAACAGCTTCTTTCAAAAGAAACTGGGCATGGCCCCCCCACCCCATACTGGGCAGTGTAAAAACTTATTTTTTAAGTAAATAAAACCTAAACCTGTAAAGTATATGGTCAGGCTTCCAATTCTCCATGTTATCAAATGCCTCATCACTACAACACTGTTAATTATGAAAAATATGAGAAAAATTATAATTTATGAGTGTTTCTCAAACGAAGGACATATTCTTAAGGGTCCTCAAGTCCTCTATGAAAACATATATTCTGTGTTTTTATTTTGATGTTAACCTAAAAACATGTAATATGAGCATATTTTCAATCATCTGGATGACCACATATATCAAGTACTACAACTTGATTTCAGAGACCATACTGATACTAGTACTACTTTAGCTGCTGTGGGCTACCAAAAACAGAAGAAAGCTAATACACAAATGATGCATTAGGGTCAAATGATATCCCAGCACAATATAAAAAAGGTTTCTTAACAGATATAGAAAAGAAAGGTGGTGCAAAAACTGGTAGTACAGGCACATCAAAATATCCTCAAAGAAGCATTATATTCACATTGTGACTGGCAGCTAGTCGGTTTAAAAAAAAACATTTTAAGTTCTATAAGCTTTGTATTTAAAATTTTATTTTGGTTTTATATTTGTAGTAAAAACTACAGAGGCCTTCAAAGAGCCCAAAGAAGTCAACCATCTATGACAACATTGTAATTAAGACAGGAACTAGGTTAACCTCAATATAATTAATATAATCTCAATATAATGCTTTCAACTGGGGAAGAGAGAAAAAAGGAATAAAGTTTGGATACAACATCAACCATTCCATGAAGCCCTACAATTCTCTACGGGCTTGCTAACATTGTGGAAAGGTACTTCCCAATAATAGTCGGGCTTTAAATGTTTACTAAAGGGGTGCCTGGGTGGCTCAGTTGTTACGCATCTGCCTTCGGCTCGAGTCATGATCTCAGGGTCCTAGGACCAAGCCCCGCATCAGGCTCCCTGCTCAGCGGGGAGCCTGCTTCTCCCACTCTCACTCCCCCTGCTTGTGTTCCCTCTCTTGCTCTGTCTCTGTCAAATAAATAAAATCTTTAAAAAAAAAAAAAAGTTTACTAAAACCCTTATGTGTTTTACAATCATCACAGGTTTTTGTGAATCTACATATAAATTTTAAATAAATGTTTATTTCTTCCATTAAAAGCTTTACCAGAGGTGCCTGGGTGGCTCAGTCGTTAAACATCTGCCTTCGGCTCAGGTCAAGATCCCAGGGTCCTGGGATTGAGCCCCGCATCGGGCTCCCTGCTTGGTGGGAAGCCTGCTTCTCCTTCTCCCACTCTCCCTGCTTGTGTTCCCTCTCGCTGTCTCTGTTTCTCTCTCTCGTCAAATAAATAAATAAATAAATCTTTAAAAAAAAAAAAAAAAAGCTTTACCAGAGGAAAACATAAAAATACACCAGGAGCAGAGATAACTCCTAACAGTTCAGAGTAGGATACTTATCCAGTTATTCCTCTTTCTTTTATCTACAATGTTCCTAATAATCTCAAGGTATATCACTGTCTCCACAAAGCAGTGGAGAAAGATTTAACAAGAGAAATTATAAATGAACTGACTTAATTTTGGAAATCATTTACATTCTTCATTTTCCCATTATTTCTACCCGAAAACCACCACAAAATGAGTTGACTGAACCATCCAACTACAGTTCAAGATATACTTGGAATTAACACTGAAAAGAACCTGTTAAATATTTGCTCAAGGGGACGCCGGTGTGGTTCGGTTGGTTAAGCATCTGCCTTCGGATTGGGTGATAATCCCAGCGTCCTGGGATGGAGTCCCGCATCAGGCTCCTTGCTCAGTGGTGAACCTGCATCTCCTGCTGCCTGCCTCTCTCTCTCTGACAAATAAATAAAATCTTAAAAAACAACAACAAAAAAACTTGCTCAAGGCCACACAATTAGCAAGTAACAGAACCCAGTCCAACATGGTATCAATTTCCCCAATGACAACTTTTCAATCATCCTCCATACTTAATAGTACATACAAGTAATTCAATTCAGGGGCGCCTGGGTGGCTCACTCTGAGTGTCTGCCTTCAGCTCAGGTCATGATCCTGGGGTCCTGGGCTAGAGCCCCCCTCCTTGGGCTCCATGCTCAGTGGGGAGCAGGCTTCTCCCTCTTCCTCTGCCCCTCCCCTCTGTTCGTGCTCTCTCTCAGATAAACAAAATCTTAAAAAAAAAAAAAGTAATTCAACTCAAACATGGGAATGGAAACTTTTTAAATACCATTTTTATTTAATGAGATAAGGTATTTAATTCAAAAAATCCTTTAAGACACACTAATGTTATCATTTCTAATTTTTACTAAAATTCTTGACTATTGTATTTTCTTAAACCCCAAATTATTTTGATTCTTGAATCTGAGTTACTAGGCCTTTACACGGTACAGCTGACACTTGAACAATACGGGTTTGAATTGCATGGATCCACTTATATGCAGATTTTTTTTCAGTAAGTACAGTACAAAACTGTAAATGTATTTCTTCTTCCTTATGGTTTTAATAACATTTTCTTTTCTCTAGCTTTATTGTGAGAATACAGTATATAATACATGTCACGTGCAAAATAGGAGTTAATCAACTATTTTATTGGTAAGGTTTCTAGTCAACAGAAGACTATTAGCAGTTAGGTTCTGGGGAGTCAAAAGTTATACACACTTTTTATTACAAGGAAGGTCAGGACCCCTAACCCCCATATTGTTTGAGGGTCAACCGTAGTTCTAAAAGATAGGTTACACTGATTAGACAAAGAATTTGAAGCACATGTCCACTTGTATTATATACATTCTTTAAAAAAAAAAAATCCAGTATTTTTTTTTACCTTCTCTTTTTATACTAACATTTTTGCATAAACATGAAAAATCTGCTCTAAGCATAAACAATCATTTAGACGGTAATCTCCCTCCAAATTCCTACCATTATCTTGGATGATACAAATTTCCTCATGGACAACTCATCTCAAGCTCTAGCCTCAGTTCCTTGTATTCCTTGTCCTATCCATTCCCACTTCTCAGCCCAATTCCCAAAGCAACATTCTAGACCTTGCTATCACTGTAACTATTCCAGCAATTTGGTCGGAAACAAAACGTCATGACCATAATCTTCTACTGCATTCTTCTAATTACTCACACTGTACCACCACTCTACATCAATCTTTGTATTCCTTTCTCTGCATTAACACCCTGCTGCTTTTTTTTCTGCCCCAAACAATATGGCCCACCACTTTAATCAACCTCTTAGCAATATCCAAAATCCCTTTGCCCCATTGTTCTCTGAACATAGCTCCCTAGCAAAACTTCAACCCAGCATGCCCAGTTCTATACCCACCTTGCGGAGTACTGAAAACAAATCACAAGACTACACACAACTTATAAAAAAAGAAAATTCTTAACAGAAAAGATCCACAATTTGCCCAAGCTTCCACGGCAAGTAAATGGCAAAGATGGGATGCTAACCCAAGGAATGTGGCTCCAGAACTCATGCTATTAACTTTTACTCTATGCCCTTCAGTACCCTATCATAACTTACCATACTGCACTAACAATTTCCTTTCATCTTCTTGAAAATAGGGATCAAATCCACATTGTTCACTACATAATGCCTGGCATCAAGTAAGCACCCACTTATTTAATGAAATCACATCAGCAATAAAAGCTTTTTCTCCATACAACTGAAATTAAACATAACTAAAACAAAAGTTTATTTTCTTAATAGCAAGGGAAGTTTAAAATGCATGTGCACACACACACAAAATTTTATCCAGAACCCCAAAGTATGTAAAGTTGCTATGGTAGAAGGCTGTCTGTGCAAAATAGATCAAACAGGATCTGCCTGTTTTGATCATGTTTCTATACCTAAATTATAGCTTCTTAAAAGCCAAGTCATCCATGATTTCTCCACAGAAATCTATGACCAAGACTTTAACAAAGATAATGTTCAACAGAACTTCTATTCCCCCTGATTCCTCATTTACTTCTTCATATTTGATCAAACAGCTTGATCATTTCTGCCACTGACATGTCTCTTCAGTCTTTTCTTTGTAGTCCCTCTACTATGGCTTAGGACCTTATTGCTACGATCTCAAGTAATTTGACAGCCCATCCTATGGTTTAACCTATCCTGCCAAGTAAGTCTTCTTGAATACTATTTTCAAATGATTTGCATAATATTCCTTAGCCTTGCTCAAAAATGTTTTATGGCTAACAGTTGTCTAGAACAAACAGTGTTTCAGTCCATTTTCTACAGTGACCTGGGCGGGGTGGGGGGGTCCTTATTTCATGGAGCTCAAGGAAAATTATAGGGAGCTGAGTACAAGGGTTGTTTTCATTCTTATTCCAATTCTAGCAGAGTACAGTGAATTTGTGGGTATAACTGCTTTTGAATACATGATTCATAGTTAAAAACAATGACCTACAGGATAAAAATCACTTTGGCTCAAGATTTAAGAACCCACAAATCCCCCCTATATACCTGCCATCTCTACTTCCTACTGTATCCCCATTAAGAACTGTCTGCTCAATACAAACTAATTTATTTCCCAAGATATCCCTTATCTTTTCCAACTCTCTAATTTTGCTCAATCCTTTTCTTTATGTGGAACATACTCCCCACTCCTGTCTCTTTATAAAATCCTGTATTCCCTTACAAATATAGCTTTGCCTAAAAAAAAAATCTCTAAATTCTAAAAACATTTAATACTAGAATTATTAGCAATTCATCGATTTTTTTGCCTTGTGACATAGTTTCTTTTATAATCTTAAATTTTGGGGGCACCTGGGTGGCTCAGTCGGTTGAGCATCCAACTCTTGATTTTTAGGTCAGGTCATGGGATCCAGCCAGAGTTGAGCCCCATGTCAGGCTCTGCACTCAGCAGGGAGTCTGCTTAAGATTTTCCCCCCTCTCCTTTTGCCCCTCCCCCACTCATGCACGCTAATAAATCTTTAAAAATAATTATAATAATAATCTTAAATTTCCAAGTGTATCCTTTATAACTGACAAGCTTGTCTTATTTGTAAAGAAGAAAAAAAAACTTCAAAAGCAAAGACTTCTTTGTATTTGCCACAAAACTAAAAACACTGCTTTTAACATATGAAGTATTCAATAATTATTTAAGAATTTCTATCCCAGGGCACCTGGGTGGCTCAGTTGGTTAAGCGACTGCCTTCGGCTCAGGTCATGATCCTGGAGTCCCGGGATCGAGTCCCGCATCGGGCTCCCTGCTCGGCAGGGAGTCTGCTTCTCCCTCTGACCCTCCCCCCTCTCATGCTCTCTCTCTCTCTCAAATAAATAAATAAAATCTTTAAAAAAAAAAAAAAAAAGAATTTCTATCCCAGAAAGGTAGTGATCTGATTAAAGATCTGATTAAATGGAACAGCAAGAAGAAAGTAAAAATAACAGATCAGTTCTAGAAATAGGCTAGTTATTTCTGAAAGAGAAAATAAAATTTAATTCTAATCATCAGTGCATATTCAAGGGGTCCTCTACATAAAAATAAAAATAGTATTAAGTTCTGCCTACTACTCATATATGACAATTTTTAGAAATCAAGTATGTTTACCTAATAAGTTTTAAATCTCAAAGACGATCAAAAGGAAATCTGTGCTAAAATATGTTATTAGCAATAATGAAAGACAGTCATTATAATTATAAAAAGGATATCAGCTTTAGCAAAGTCTCTTATCCCACACTGAGGTAATCCTGGTGTGTTCTGCATGTAGAAATCCAAGTAAAACCAATGGGCAAGTTCAATCTGAAAACACACTCGGATAGCATTGTCTCTTTCCTCGCTGGGAATATGCAAAATAAATCGGCTGTCAAAAACAAAAAACATGTTAAAATTACATTTACAAATGGTAATGATTTTAACCTACTTAACTGCTTCACCCCTGACCCACCAACATAAAAAAGGGACCAAGAGCAGAGCTGATCAAGGAAGGAAAATCTGGGGAAAATTACTACAGGAAGAGGAGTCTGGAAGGCAGCTATGCTCACCACTATGACACCAATGCTGCACAGGGAAGAGGAGGCTGGGAAAACAGTTTACCACAGGTATCTCCCCTATAATCAAATTTTTTTAAGAAGCCTTCTAAGAATATATACAAATATATTCATTCATTCAAACAGGAAAGATGTTAGCTGCTTAATCTCCACATTTAGAGTATTACAAAGAGACATTAAAGAAAT
The DNA here is from genome assembly GCF_002201575.2 of Neomonachus schauinslandi. Taxonomy (NCBI): domain Eukaryota; kingdom Metazoa; phylum Chordata; class Mammalia; order Carnivora; family Phocidae; genus Neomonachus; species Neomonachus schauinslandi. The sequence goes on along the minus strand of NC_058409.1, from coordinate 85,496,119 downwards.
CAACAGTTCATTAATAGACTAGACTTCTCAAATAACCTCATCTGCAGAACCTGAGTTCAAAATAAAGTATATTCACTTTTTAAAATCCTAAATTGTCTTTTCCAAGTACATTTGAAGGGAGCTGGAGAAATAGTTTATATATATAGTATAAATGTACACTCTTTATTATTTGTATGTGATTCAGATAACGAACCCCTCTTTGTGCAACAAGTCAGAATTTAAAAATCTAAGTGAACGGGATTTTCAGCACTCATTAAGCAACTACCAATTGCTTCTTCCACTGCATAGCCTATTTTGGTAATGACCTCAAGAGACAGACTGAACTACATAAAAGAAATCCATTGGTTTTTTGAGTTATTTTTAAAAAATTAAAAATTAGTTATCACCCAGCTTGATCACTCACACTATTCACTAGCAAATGTTCTTGGTGGTTTCCAAGTTTCAAATCAACCTCAAAAACATGTTTTTAAATTATAAAAATGTAACATTCCAATAGGGGAATGAATATATAAATGGTAAGACAAATAGGTACCTAACCCACATTTCAGTATAGGAAAACTATGGGGAAAGGGAGCTTAAACAGCACATATACTAAGAATAAAATGTGTAACATGAAACTCTGATGGCATTAGCTAAGATACAAAAATCAAAACTCTTCTACATGGCATTCGAGATCCAGTCCCTGCTCACCTGCACAACCTCTAAGATTGCCCAATGAGTTCTTTATACCCAGTGATACCAAATTCTTGGAAATGTCCTAAACTATCGTCCATATACTATATACACTTCCTTTCCCTTGTCCATCTAGCAAATTCCTAATTTGTCCTTCATGACTAACACTACTCTCCTATGTAGATACACCAGCCAGCCTCCTCTGAACAGATTTACATACTCTCTCAGACTCCCACTCCTTTACAATCATGTGGCTTTTACTATTGTCCACAAACTCCTCCAAATTAGTTCATTGAGATAATGTACTCTATCTTTGCATATTTTTATTCCCATAGTCTAGCAAACTGTTTGACATATACATTGAAAGTGACACACTGATAGTCATAATTTATCTTTTAAATGCTTACATAGGTTCCTAGTCTGGTTAGATGAAACAAACACTTCACTCTCTCCCTCCCATAAAATGCAGCTATTGAAACCTTAACAAAATGCATAGAGCAGCTATTTGAGGACTGTGAAAAGTAAACAGTAGCAGGAAGACTGGGGAAGACAGTATTCGAAGTGAATTTACCATTTTTCCACCCTCCAGTGTCGCCTAGCTGGACTGGGGTTTGGAGGTGAGCACCAGCAGGGACAGAGAGCCCCAGAAACCTTCTAGTTTTGCCTCAAGGGTTGAGAGAGGAGTCTAAGCACATCTCCTAAGACTTGGAGATAGTGGGGAAAATTCTTCCTTTCTTTTCTCCTTTCTCCCATGCCCTAGCCCCCAAGCAATACCATCATGGTTAGAGGTGGCTGCAACAGTGGCTTTAACAGAGACCCACAGAGGCTAAAACTCTAAGGGACAGGAAACTTCCTCTTGAATCGTAAGAACTGTGTGGTCCCAAGAGAGTAGGGCCAATCTCCACTGCTTTTATTCTTCTAACCTCCAGTTGCTCGGTCTCAGTGAACACGTGAAGTGTGTGCCAGAGTGGCTCTCTGGCTATAGAACCCAAAAGGACAGACCTAAAGAGCCAATTAGTAGCAGGAAGATAGCAAAAGAGAAGCAGCTCAGGAAAATGGTCCTGGGAAATTATTTATGAACTAAGGCTCAACTCCAAGCTACACAAGTTCAGATTAGACTACGAACAACAACAAAAAAAAAAAAAAAAAAAAGACTACGAACAACACACCACGAACATTGTGAGCTGAACTCTGAGACAGACCAATGCCCAAGTCTCAGAATGGCCAGTGGGTGGTAAAACAGAACAGCAATCAAAAAATACTAACCTTCTTTTGTCTGATTTTATTTTACTTAACACATCTCTAAAATAAACTCTGGTATTTATTTTCTCAGTTTGGGGCATTATTTCCATTATGGAATTCACTCTATTCCCACTCCCATTCTACACAGTCTTCTAATCTCTCCACCCACCCAACAAAATTCTATCAGTTTTGGTTAGGTTGTCCACTTCAGCACTACTGACATTTTGAAGAAGGTACCTATGTTGAGAGGAACTTTCCTGTGTACTGGATGATGTCCAGCAGCAACCCTAGCTTCTACCTATTAGATGTCAACAGCACTCCCCACCAAGGTGTAACAACAAAAAGATCTCCAGATATTACCAAATGTTCCCTGAGGGGAGCAAAAATCACTCCCACCGATAACCACAGAGTTAGATCAGCATTCACTCTTTACATTACTCTGACTCTGTAAATGCAATTCACAACTAAGCTACATGGTAAGCTAGAATTACTTTTCCTTTCCTGAACAATCCTTCGTTCTTCCCATAATTAATAGATGTCTTATCATTGCATTTACTTTGTGTTCTCTATCATACCTGTCACTAATTCAATCTTCCACTAGTTTCCTAAATTTTTTTCTCAGATATTAATTCAAACACACCATTTCATCTTGAAGAATATCCTTGAGCCTTCTGATCTGTTCCAATCTGAGGTAGTTGTCATCTACACCTGATACACACCTATCATCCTATGCTGTCCTTTCACCGGCATCCCATGGTTCCCTAGGCCTCTATCCTATCAGATTTCATGTTTCTTGTATCCTTTCTTTCTCCTCAATTTTCTTTCTTCTTTCCTTTGAAGTATATCCTCCCAAACCTCCTGGAGGAAAAATGCAAGGGAGATAAATACGGATACATTCTGTATCTCAAAGTATCTTTATCCTCATATTTAACAATTAGGCTAGATAAAGAATTCTAGGTTGAAAATCATTTTCCTTCATAATTTTGAAGACAGTGCTGTCTCCTGCCAGCCTCCAATTTTGATACTGACTGAAGCCATTCGGATTCCTTTGGCATATTTTTTTCAGTCTGGAAGATTTCAGGTTTTTCCTTCTATTCCCAGTGTTCTGAAATTTCCCAGTTGTCTATTTTTTATCTACTGCACTGGCCATTCAATGGACCTTGCCTATTTGGAAACTCACATCCCTCAGTGTTAAAGGACCTCATGGACTGATCCTCATGATTCTTTACTCTCCTCTGGTATTTCCTACCTCTGATTCCTCCCCTCACCCCCACCTTCTGAGAAACATTCTCAACTTTATTTTGCAAACCATCTATTAAGATTTTTGGTTTTGCTCTCATATTTTTAATTTCCAAATGCTAGTTTTAACTGTTTAGATTATGCTTTTATAGATTATCCTGTTATTCAATGATTATAAAACTCTACCTCTCTAAGGAGATCAATATGGGTTTTTTTTTTTTTTAAGTTTTCTCTACCTGCATAGTTTGATTCTTCCCAGTTCCTCTTTTTTCTTTTAGTTTTAAGCTCTACCTTTCATGTTAAGAGGCCTATTCAGATGTTCACATTTAAGTGACAGACCACAAAGCTATTTAGGAAGGTTGTCAAACTATCAGGCACCATTTATTAATTTTTTTTAAAGATTTTATTTATTTATTTGCCAAAGAGAGCGAGAGAGAGAGAGAGAGAGAGAGAGCAAGAGAGCACAGCTGGGGGAGCAGCAGGCAGAGGGAGAGGTAGAAGCGGACTCCCCGCTGAGCAGGGAGCCTGATGCAGGGCTGGATCCCAGGACCTTGGGATCATGACCTGAGCCAAAGGCAGATGCTTAATCTACTGAGCCACCCAGGCGTCCCTATCAGGAACCATTTAAAGTAAGTCATCAGGCTGAGCCATTTAACTGAGGAACCACCAATGTCAGTATCTTTAGATCTATCCTCATGAGTTAGTCCGATCACCTAAAGATTCTTCCCATCTTGGACCTGGAGGGTAAAGGCCAAGCTCTGCCACGTTCTAGGAGTTGAGCAAGGGAAGAAGGCTGAGGGTTTTCAGTATGTTTACAGGATATATAAATTCAGTTCTGCCATTTTTCAATATGCTCTTATTCTAGAGTAGATTGACACTATTACACTAGTCTCTCATTCGGGTCTATTACGTCTGCTAAGTTATATACAACATTCCCTTTTAGTTACCAAATTTTGTTGCTCATCCTTTCACTTCTTCGTTTCCCTGTGGCTTTATATATTCAAGTTTGTTTTAAACTTTACTCTTTTAGTGGAATCGATGTTTGCATACAACCTACTATATCTTTAACCAAAAATTTTCATTTCTAGTTAAGTTTCTAGACACTAACCACAACCTAAAATGTGGTAAGAAAGTACATAGGACAAAGAAATTCAATCTCATTCCCATCCAATCCAGAAAAGCCTCAAGTGAAGAAAGGTAAGCTGGAAATGGGAATAAGAAATAGGACTTTAAAAAAAGGAGAAACAGGGTGCCTGAGTGGCTCAGTCAGTTGAGCGGCTGCCTTCGGCTCAGGTCATGATCCTGGAGTCCCACATCGGGCGCCCTGCTCAGTGGGGAGCCTGCTTCTCCCTCTGCCTGCTGCTCCCCCTGCTTGTGTTCTCTCTCTCGCTCATTCTATCTCAAATAAATAAATTAAATCTAAAAAAAAAAAAAAAGGAGAATCATGCCAGGGCACCCCCTGCATATAGCACCCCAGGAATCCCCAGCCTACACCCACCTCAGCTCCAACCACCCTGCCAGGGAACCTGCTGCACAGAACGCCCTGAGACAGCCCCCCACACACACACTTGTGCCCAGCCTCAGCTCCAGCCATCCAGCCAGGGCGCCTCTGCATGGGTCATCCCAGGCCAGCCCACCTTGCACCTATTTCAATTTCAGGAATCCTGCCAGCATACCTCCGTGCAGAGAACCTCAGACCACCCCACTCACTGCCTACTTCAGCTTCAGTGATCCTGCCAGAGTGCCTATGCATGAAGAACCCCAGGACTCCCTCTGCTTCCAGTCACTTCAGTTTTAGCTGTCCTGCCAGGGAACACTCTGCAGAGAGCTCTGGGACCACCCTGGCCCATGCCCAATTCAGCTACAGACATCCCACCAGGGCAGTCCCAGCACAGAGTGCCCCAGGACCCCTAGCCCACGCTAGCCAAAGCTCCAGCCAGTGAAAGTCACTGGGCACACACAGTCTACAAAGGGGACAACCATACACAAGACCATTCCCCTCAAGTTTAGAAGTAGCTGTTCTACCCAATTCATAGAAACACACACAGAAAGTCAAGCAAAATGAGGAGACAGGAATATGCTCCAAACAAACAGACAAAACCTCACAGAAAGAGCTAAATGAAACGGAGATAACCAATCTACCTGACAAAGACTTCAAAGTAATAGTCATGCTCACCAGACTGGAGAGAAGAGTGGAGGAACTCAGTAAAAATTTCAACAAAGAGAAAATATGAAGAAAAAAAAAATACAGTTGAGGAATATAATAACTGAAATGAAAAGTATACTAGAGGGAATCAACAGATTAGAAAATGCAGAAGCAGCATGCTGGAAAACACAATGGAAAGCACCCAAGCTCAACTGTTTAAAAAAAAGAGAGAGAGAGAGAAAGAGAATAGGTTATGGGATCTCTCGGATAACATCAAGTGAACAAAATTTGCATTATAGGAGTCCCACACCATGATTAAAATGTCAAAGATTAAAAATAAAAGAACTTGGGGCGCCTGGGTGGCTCAGATGGTTAAGCGTCTGCCTTCGGCTCAGGTCATGATCCCAGGGTCCTGGGATCGAGCCCCACATCGGGCTCCTGACTCAATGGGGAGTCTGCTTCTTCCTCTCCCTCTGCCTCTCCCACTGCTCATGCTCTCTCTCTCTCTCTGTATCTTGAATAAATAAAATCTTTAAAAATAAATAAATAAATAAAAATAAAAATAAAAGAACTTTAAAAGCAGAAAGAGCAAAACACTTATGTACAAGGGAAACCCCACAAGGCTATCAGCTAATTTTTCAGCAAAAACTCTGCAGGCCAGAAACAAGTGGCATGACATATTCAAAATGCTGAAAGGAAAAAAATCACAACCAAGAATGATCTCTCTGGCAAATTATCATTTAGAATTGAAGAAGAGATAAACAGTTACACAAAAATGAAAGGAGTTCATCACCAAAACCAGCCTTAAAGAATGCTAGAGACTTCTTTAAGTGAAAAAGAAAAAGCCATAACTAGAAGAAAATTATGAAAGGAAAAAATTTCATGAGTAAAAGCAAACATACATAAGGTAGTAGAGCAATCACTTATAAAGCTAGTATGAAAGCTGAAAGACAAAAGTAGTCAAATCAATTATATCTAAAATATTAGTTAGGGGGACTCACAAAACAAAAAGACAAAATATGACAATGTATACATAAAAAACATGGAGGGGTGGTAAAAATGAAATTCTTTTAGAATGTGTTCAAACTTAAGTTACCAACTTAAGTTTGCTATTTATTTAGGATATTACATATGAATCCCATGGTAACTACAAACCAAAAACCTGTAATAGATACACAAAAAATAAGAACAAACAAAACCAAGTATAACACCAAATAAAGTCCTCAATACAAGGAAAGAGCAAGAGAAGAAGAACAGAACAGAGAAGAACTACATAACAACTGGAAAGCAATTAACAAAATGGCAATAAATACACACCTATCAATAATTTTTTCAGATTTTTTAATTTAAATTCAATTAACATATAGTGTATTATTAATTTCAGAGGTAGAGTTCAGTGATTCATCAGTCTTATATAGCACCCAGTGTTCATTACATCACAAGCCCTCCTTCATGTCCATCACCCAGTTACCCCATCCCCAACCCCCTCCCCTCCAGCAACCCTCAGTTTGTTTCCTATGATTGAGAATCTCTTATGGTTTATCTCCCTCTCTGATTTCATCTTGTTTTATTTTTCCCTCCCTTCCCCTATGATCCTGTTTTGTTTCTTAAATTCCCCAAATGAATGAAATCATATGGTAATTGTCTTTCTCTGATTGACTTATTTCACTTAGCATAATACCCTCTAGTTCCATCCATGTCTTTGCAAATGGCAAGATTTCATTTTTTGATGGCTGAGTAGTATTCCATCAACAATTACTTTAAATATAAATGGTCTAAATGCTCCAAAGGACACAGAGTGACAGAACAGACAAAAAACAAATCCCAGCAATAGGCTGCTTACAAAAGGCTCACTTGAGACCTAAAGACACATACAGACTGAAAGTGATGGGATGGAAAAAGATATTCTATGCAGATGGAAGTGGGGGGGAAAAAACAGAGCAGGAATACTTGTATTAGACAAATACTTACATGAGATAAAACAGACCTCAAAACAAATACTGTAGCAAGAGACAAAGAGGGGGCATTACCTAATGATAAAAGGATCAATACAAAAAGAGGATGTAACAATTTTAATATCTATGTACCCAACACTGGAACACCTAAATAAAGCAAGTATTAACAACACAGAGGGAGAAATTGACAGTAATACAATAATACAACAATAGCAGGGAACCTGAACACCCCACTTAACATCAATTGATAGATCATCCAGGCAAAAAAAAAAAATCAATAAGGAAATGGTGTCTGTGAATGACACATTAGACTGAATGACTTAACAGAATATATACAGAACATTCCATCCTATAACAGAATATACATTCTTTTCAAGTACATGTGAAACACTCCCAGGATGGATCACACATTAGGCTACAAAACAAGTCTTAGTAAATTTAAGACTGAAATCATATCATGCATCTTTTCTGACCACAACAGTATAGAACTATAACTCAACTATAAGAAAATAACTAGAGGGGCACCTGCGTGGCTCAGTTGGTTAAGTGCTGATGTCAGCTCAGGTCATGATCTCAGGGTCCTGGGATGGAGCAGTGTCAGCCCTTCCTCTCCCTATGCCCCTCCCCCCAGCTCCTGCATACACTCGCTCTCAAGCTCTCTCTCAAATAAAATCTTTAAAATCTTTAAAAATAATTTTAAAATAAAAGGAAATAATTTTAAAATAAAAGGAAAAAAAGAAAGAAAAACTAGAAAAAACACAAACACATGGAGACTAAACACCATGCTACTAAACAACCAATGGGTCAAAGAAGAAATTAAAGAGGAAATTAAAAAATACACGGAGACCAATGACAATGAAAACACAACAGTCCAAAATCTTTGGGACGTAGCAAACGCAGTAAACGCAGTAAATTTATAGCAACAGAGCCTGCCTCATGAAACAAGAAGCATCTCAAACAATCTAACATTACACCTAAAGGAACTACAAAAAGAACAAACCCAAAGTTAGTAGAAAAAAGGAAATAATAAAGATCAGAGCAGAAATAAGTAAGAAACTAAAAAAAAAAAAGAAAAGAAAAGAAAAGATCAATGAAACCAAGAGCTGGTTCTTTGTAAAGACAAACAAAACTTATAAACCTTTAGAGAGACTCAAAAGGAGAAAAGACCCAAATAAATAAAATCAGAAAAGAATGAGAAGAACCAACACCACAGATATACAAATGATTGTAAGAGGCTACTATAAAGAACTATATGCCAACAAATTGGACAATCTAGAAGAAAATAGATAAATTCCTAGAAATATACAATCTTCCAAAACTGAATCAGGAAGAAATAGAGAATCTGAGTAGACTGATTCCTAGTAACAACATTGAATCAGTAATCAAAAAACTCCCAACAAACAAAGTCCAGGACCAGACTAATTCACAAGTGAATTCCACCAAACATTTAAAGAGTTAATACCTATTCTCCTCAAACTATTCCAAAAAATACAACAAAAAAGAAAACGTCCAAATACATTCTACAAGGCCAGCATTATCCTGATACCAAAACCAGACAAAGTACCAAAGAAGAATTCCAGCATCCTCGGATGGCATCCTGGGATTGAGTCCTACAATGGGCTCCCTGCTCAGCAAGGAGCCTGCTTCTCCCTCTGCCTGAAGCTCCCCCTGCTTGTGCATGTGCTCTCTCTCTGACAAACGAATAAAATCTTTAAAAAAAAAAAAAGAAAGAAAAAGATATACCACCAAGCTATAATCATCAAAATAGTAAAGTAATAGCACAAAAATAAACACACAGATCAATGGAACAGAGAATCCAGAAATAAACCCACGTTTATATTTATATGGTCAATCTACAATAAATGGTGCTGGGAAAACTGGACACCTATATGCAAAAGAATGAAACCGGACCACTTTATAACACCACACACAAAAATAAACTCAATATAAAGATCTAAATGTAAAACATGAAACCATAAAACTGGAGGAAAACATAGGCAGTTTTTTTTTTTTTTAAGATTTTATTTATTCATTTGAGAGAGAGAGCGAGCATGCGTGCACAAGTGGGGGAACAGCAGGGAGAGGGAGAAACAGGCTTCCTGATGAGCAGGAAACCCGACTCAGGGCTCGATCCCAGGACCCTGGGATCACGACCCAAGCCGAAGGCAGCCGCTCAATTGACTGAGCCACCCAAGCACCCCAGCACTAACTTCTCTGACACCAAACTTAGCAACATTTTACTGGGTATGTCTCTTCAGGCAAGAAAACAAAAGCAAAAAATAAGCCACTGGGACTACACCAAAATAAAAAGCTTCTGCACAGCAAAGGAAATCATCAACAAAACAACACAACCTACTGAATATAAGAAGGTATTCGCAAATGATATATCCGATAAAGAGTTAATATCCAAACTATATAAAGAACTTATGCAACTCAACATCAAAAAACAAATAATCTGATTTAAAATGGCAGAGGACCTGAATAGACATTTTTCCAAAGACATACAGATGGCAGAGACACATGAAAAGATGCTCAACATCACTCATCATCAGGGAAATGCAAATCAAAACCATAATGAGGGGTGTCTGGGTGGCTCAGTCGGTTAAGCGTCTGCCTTCGGCTTGGGTCATGATCCTGGGGTCCTGGGATACAGCCCCGCATCGAGATCCCTGCTCAGTGGAGAGCCTGCTTCTCCGTCTCCCTCTGCCTGCTGCTCTGCCTACTTGTGACTCCTCTCTCTCTCAAATAAATTAAAAAAAACAAAAAACAAAACCCATAATGAAATATCATCTCATACCTGTCAGAATGGCCAAAATCAAAACGACAAGAAATAACAAGTGTTGGCAAGGATATGGAGAAAAAGAAACCCTCATGCATTGCTGGTAGGAATTTAAACTGGTGCAGCCACTGTGGAAAACAGTATAAAGATTTCTCAAAAAATTAAAATAGAAATACCATATGATACAATAATTCCACTACTGGGTATTTACCCAAAGAAAACAGAAACACCAATTTAAGAAGATACACACACCCCTATGTTTACTGCAGCATTATTTACAATAGCCAAGATAAAGAAGCAACCCAAGTGTCCACCAATAGATGAATGGATAAAGATATATATGTGCATATACATACATATATACAATGGAATATCACTCAGCCATAAAGAATGATCTAGCCATTTGTGAAAACATGGATGGACCTAGAGAGTGAAACAAGTGAAGCTAAGTGAAACAAGTCAGACAAATAGCATGATTTCACTTATGTCTGGAAATCTAAACAAAACAAATGAACAAACAAAACAGAAACAGACCCATAAATACAGAGAACAAACTAAACTGATGGTTGCCAGAGGGGAAGGGATTAGGGTATGGGCAAAATGGGTGAAGGGAAGTGGGAGATAACACGCTTCCAGTTTGGAAGGAGTAAGTCACAGAGATTAAAGGTATGGTATAGGGAATATAGTCAATGGTATTTTAATAGCATTTGTATGGTGACAGATGGCAGCTACACTTGTGGTGAGCACAGCATAACAGAGTACTCAAATCACTTATTCTGTACACCTGAAACTAATGTAACATTGTGTCAGCTGTACTTCAATTTTTTAAAAAGGGAGAGGGGGAAGGGCAAGGTCTACTTATGTAATAGAAGACGGTCTATTCTTCTTTCACTCCTTTGAGTCAGGAGTTTCTCCTACAAGAGAGTGGGGGAAGGAGTAACAACATCTGAGGCTCTTTTCCAACTTTAGCTGATAGGTTTGGGTGTTGGCACCCCAAAGCAAAACTGGTTTTCAAGGATTCCCAGTGTAAGAGCTAACACCCTATCCACTCACATAAAAGAGCCTATCAATAAACAAGCCCCTTATAACCTCATCTTAAATATGAAACAGCAACAAAAACCATCCAACATCAAAGGAAAATCTGGGGCATGACAAAGAAAAAATTACATTGAAAAAACTGGCCCTGAAGAAAAGAGCGTTGAGGTTATCTCCTAGAACCTTGGAACTCAAAAAAGTGTGAACCCTGGACCACCTGGGAACATAAGTGTGGGAAGAGAAACAGGCATTTTAGTTATATAGGGACTCAGAAGTTTATTTCTAATGACCCTCTCGAAGGAAATTACTTTAGAATGTGCACCAGGAAAACAAGAATGAAAACCAAGAAAGCATAAAACATGAGATTTAAGAGATAAGAGACCCGGGGCACCTGGGTGGCTCAGTTGTTAAGCGTCTGCCTTCGGCTCAGGTCATGATCCCAGGGTCCTGAGATCGAGCCCCGCGTCGGGCTCCCTGCTCCATGGGAAGCCTGCTTCTCCCTCTCCCACTCCCCCTGCTTGTGTTCCCTCTCTCGCTGCGTCTCTGTCAAATAAATAAATAAAATCTTTAAAAAAAAAAAAAAAAAGAGAGATAAGAGACCCGACCCGGCAGAGCCATGAAAGAGAATTCTAGCAGGCCAGTTGTTTGGCAACTCTAGGGAACAACCAGTCCAGACTGGGCTAGAGAAGTGGAGGTCTCCAAGAAGGCACTCTCCAGGAAAAAAGAATTCTGTAGCATAGACAGTATGACTAAGAGTACGACTGAGGACAAAATAAAGGAGCAGACAGGGGTGGAGGGGAGGAAGCTATTTTGAAGGTGTTGGGGAAGAGAGGTAAATGTACAAAAGAATCATAATCCAAGTATGAAGCAAAAGTCAACACTGGAACAAAAAGACAATCAAAAAGAAAAAAAATAGACTTCAAGGATAGCCAGAAAGAGGGGCGCCTGGCTGGCTCAGTTGGTAGAGTGTCCAACTCCTGATCTTGGGGTTGTAAGCTCAAGCCCTATGTTGGATGTAGAGATTACTTAAAAATAAAATCTTAAAAAAAAAAAAAAAAAAAAGAATAGCTAGAAAGAATGAGGGAATAATGAAGAAAGCATATGCTTCTTTCTCCAAAAGAAAAAACTATAAAAGGCAGCATCATTTTGACCAATTAGTAGAATATAAGAAAGAGAATTCATTTTGGCATTCTCTCCCAAGGTCCTTACGGAAGGGATCCTAACTATGACTAGAGGGAAAAGAAACAAAATCCTAGCCATTGTAAACTTGCCTCTACTGTGAAAAATACGTGCATATTATACCATATAAAAATGCATAGTTATACCATATAAAAATGCTATTACTCTTGTTCAGCTTTTGCAGTCAACCAATAGTAAAAAGTGTAAGAGCCCTCATTAAGGTTACAAAATGGAATGTAAATACTATCAATTTTTAAGTTCACCTGGATAGAAGCTGAGGGAATGTGTAAGAAGGAAAAGGAAGAAAAGATGGGACACTGACTGCCCCACCTTATCAAATACAGACTCAAAATACTGACCATAAATCCATAAAGCAGAAAGCTAACCAACAGAACAATTTAAAATAGTGATATAACTGTACTGGAAGTAGGGCAAAGGCATCAGTAGGCTTTTGATAAACTAAACCCTCACCTATCTACCGAGGTTAACTAAATTCTCAATCTAACATCTGAAGTTGATAAAACAAGAAACTAGTCCAAGTATATTTTAAAATACTACATTATATACCAGGAGAATTCAACACAAAACAGGTAAAAGTCTGGAGAGCAGAACTCAGATAAAAAGGGGTAGGGCAGAAGACTGTTGCTTTTCTTTTATAACTTCACCCGTACTCCTCAACTTTTTTTTTTTTTTTTTTTTTAACCTTACACATGAGCACATCTTTTTAACAACTAAAAGCTGACTTCTTGGGGCACCTGGGTGGCTCGGTCGGTTAAGCGTCTGCCTTTCGGTCAGATCAGGATCTCAGGGTCCTGGGATGGAGCCCTGGGGCTCCCTGCTCAGCAGGAACCAGCTTCTCCCTCTGCCTGCCGCTCCCCCGCTTATACGGGCTCACGCGCGCTCACTCCCTGTCAAATAAATAAATAAAATCTTAAAAAAAAAAAAAAGCTGCCTTCTTTAAGAAACTTTATAAGAGGGCGCCTGGGTGGCTCAGATGGTTAAGCGTCTGCCTTCGGCTCAGGTCATGATCCCAGGGTCCTGGGATCGAGTCCCGCACTGGGCTCTCTGCTCCTTGGGAGCCTGCTTCTCCCTCTGCCTCTCTCTCTCTGTCTCTCATGAATAAATAAAAAAAATCTTTAAAAAAAAAAAAAAGAAACTTTATAAGAAAAAGGAGGGCTCCTGGGTGGCTCACTCGGTTAAGCAACAACAGATTTTTTTTTAAGATTTTATTTATTTGACAGAGAGCGAGAGAGCACAAGCAGGGGGAGCAGGAGAGGGAGAAGCAGGCCCCCCGCTGAGCAGTGAGCCGGTTGAGGGGGCTCGATCCCAGGACCCTGGGATCATGACCGGAGCTGAAGGCAGACGCTTAACCATCTGAGCCATCCAGGCAACGGACTCTTGATTTCAACTCAGGTCATAATCTCAGGGTCATGAGATCAAGCCCTGCATAGGGCTGGGTGCGGAGATTGCTTAAGATTCTCAGGCACCTGGGTGGCTCAGTCCTTAAGCATCTGCCCTCAGCTGAGGTCATGATCCCCAGGGTCCTGGGATCGAGCCCCACACATCAGGCTCCCTGCTCAGTGGAAAGCCTGCTTCTCCCTCTCCCTCTGCTGCCCTCCCTGCCTGTGCTCTCTCTTTCTGTCAAATAAATAAAACATATATATATATTTAAAAAAAGGGTTCTCTCTCCCTCTCCCCCACCCATGCCCCTCAGCGCTGTGTGCAAGCACACGCTCGCTCACTCCCAAAAAAAAAAAAAAAAGGAAATTTCAATACATGAAAATAACATGTCAATGCTTTCATTCTATGTATGTTTTTGATCTGTTTTAAAGATTTAAAAGTGTGTGCAGGGGTGCCTGGCTGACTCAGTTGGAGGAGCACAGGACTAAATCTCGGGGTCATGAGTTCAAGCCCCACATTGGGTGTAGATTACTAAAAATAAAAATAAATAAATATGTGTGTATACGTAGTATATATGAAATAAAATGCTTTTCACCATAATTTGTTATGAGAAAAATTTCTCCACCTCACAAAATGTCATCTTTTCAATTTTCCTACAGATAGAACATTAACAGAACTACAATTAGTACAAAACTGTTGCAGAATTGAACACTAAAATGGCAACCTGAAGATGAGCAAGAATTATTTGATTAGCTTACACAATCACCAAAATAGCAGCAACATTAGTTGCCAGAACATACCTTTCTCCTTTTAACACTAGAGTGGCTTCACCATTTAATTCTTAAAGGGGCTTTAAAAAAAACTCCAAGCATTTCTTTAAAAGAGAAACAAGCTGTAGTTTTCAATTTTTACTTTAAAAACATACTTTTCAGGTATTTAATAAGCTAATTTAAATGGTATTGAAAAATTCTTTGACTTTTAATGTCAAAAATCATGGTGCAACAGAGGCAAATATCACCATAAGATGAGAGCAGATTTACTTTCTACATACAAGTTTACTAGAATGTTCACTAGAACATTTTAGATGACAGTCTTTCCTTCCTCTCCTCTAATTTCATTTTACCCAGAAATAACTAGTGTTTTTCAGTTTGGTGTATATGCTCTCAGACTTCCTTGGGCACACACACACACACACACCATTTAAAAATTTAACAAAAGGCATCAAATGACTAAGTATTATGTTCAATAGTATACTGTATCCATCTTTCAAGACACAAGTATTTTCCTTCAGTTTACTGTTTGCTAACTGCCTTAGGAATTTCTAATGGCTACACTGGTATCCCAGTAAATGAAATTTTGCATATGAAACCATCTGCAAAATAACATTCCATGTCTTAGGTTATAAGCAGTCTAACTGTTACAAAGTCACTTCTTGAGAATGTAAGTCTCCTCCTCTAATTTTTCACATCAAAATTATTCTCAATTTTACATTTCTACAGAATTATTACTATATGGTCAATGACTGAAGTAGACAAGATTAGCAGGAATATGTAATGTATCAGAAATCAATAACACAAAACAAAAAACTTCTTAAATACACTAATAATAAACAACAGAATTGGAGAAAATATAAAAACGAGTCAAAGCCAAACATAAATCAAGAGGTACTTAAAAGAGCAGAAAAATTAACTTTTCCATTAAGCTTTATTTTTATAGAAATTAAACATAAATTTTTAGTAAATTTATTTCTTAAAAAACCCACAATCATAAAAGCCTGAACTGTTCACATTAAAAGTCTTTAAATTTACCAACAAAAATATTATAAACACTAACTTTAAAATTGCATGTTTTTTAAAACTTAAAGTTTTTTAAGAAATGGTTATTTGGTTTATTAGTCAAGCAGCTAGCCCTAATATTTAAACATATAATCCTTATTTATATAGCCAAAACACAGTAATAACAAAAATGTTACTCTCATTTCTTAAAGAAAAAAAAATGTTACCCTATTCCAAAAGATTTGTATAAAATTGCTTAAACTCACTGGAAAACCAAGAATCTTTAACACTCAGCAGGCGTTTAACGTACTGTTTACAAAACAAATTTTGTGAGTAAACAGGTTCCACATAAAATCAATCACCTTCATAATGGTTGCTAGGACTTCTTTCAATGATGTAGTATACAAAATAAACCCATAAGAGTAGGAAGATTATTTTAGATGTCTGTAAAAAGTGTGAATTACCCATCTTTTTATTAACCTGTATCCCTAGTAATCCATACATAATTAATGCTCACCTTTTAAAAAACACACCCATCTTTACTTTTTTTCTAACTATAAAAATACACGTCCTTTAAAAGATCTTGGAAACATCAATAAAAAAATCATAATCTCACTTCTTGTACATGTTCATCCAGTCATTTATCCACGCAGACATACATACATTAAATCTTTTCTTATGAAATTGGGATCACAGAAAATAAGTGCATTTTAAGTGGTTTGTTTCAATCGATCATATTCCAAAAATTAAAATCATATCATCACCAAAGAAGTATAGCGACATTAATTCTTATTAGTTCCAAAATTAGTCTATATAGTTATCTACATGTACTTTTGTGAGGTTTAAAATATTAGACTTGACTTTCTGCAACATCTACCTAGCATAGGGGGAAAAGCACAGGCGTTGTAGAGAAAAAGGCCTAGGTTTCAAATCTTGATTTTCTGAATTATGAGAAATGTGACCTTGTGTAAATTACAAACCGACTCTGTCATATGAAAATGAAAATAACTGCACCAAATAGGACTTGTTTCGGGGAATAAATAAAATGATATATGTGAAGGGAGCACCCAATGCCTGGCACACAGCAGTACCTCCACAAGTATTAGTTCTTTCCTTTAAAAAAAAAAAAAAAGGGCGCCTGGGTGGCTCAGTTGGTTAAGCGACTGCCTTCGGCTCAGGTCATGATCCTGGAGTCCCTGGATCGAGTCCCGCATCAGGTTCCCTGCTCGGCAGGGTGCCTGCTTCTCCCTCTGACCCTCCCCCCTCTCATGTGCTCTCTCTCTCTCATTCTCTCTGTCTCAAATAAATAAATAAAATCTTTAAAAAAAAAAAAAAAAAAAAAAAAAAAAAAAAGGCGTGAATGCGACACAACTACTAAAAGTCAGATTTCTATACATAAACGCAGTAAATGTACTTCAAAAGGTATTATTTTATCAGAGCCTTTTACTCACTTATAATTTATTTCACAATCCACCTAAGCCGGCGACAACCCAGGGTATTACTGCATCAAAAATTTTACTTCGGGAAAAGAAAATACTTTAAGTCCATTTTCCCTAAGTTTGGCTATCTGAAATCATCGCTAACAAGAGGGAAGAAAGTAAAAAATTTCTCAAAAGTATACCATGCGTTAAAACCCTGTGGTTGAGAATTTCCTTTAAGGAAAATTAAAGAATGAAAAAAAAGCAACTCTCTACCCACCCCCTTCCAATAAGTTTGGGGATGAACAAGACAGTAATTCCTTATAGCAATTTAGAAAATGCCACGGACGTGTGAGAGCACACGGGCGAAAGGTTAAGTTTGAAACTGCTTCCCTGCGTAGATCCGGGGGCGTGGGGCTACTAAGGCTCAAAACCTTGGGGTCTTTGGACAGAATTGAGGCATGAGAAAAGGGAGGAGGAGGGGAACAGTCTATAAAAGTCAGAGGCAGAAAAAAAAACAATGAGAGGGGGAGGGGGAGGGGGCAGCCGAAAAACGCTCCAGACCCAGGGTTTGGCGCAGCGGCTTCACTTGCAGCAAAGAAGAGTTGGGGAACTAAGAAAATGAGGAAATTCCGGTGGCCCGTGAGGAAGGACGGAGGGGCCGTGAGAAACCGGGAAGCTGCGGCGGAAAGACAGGGGTGGTGTCGTCCGAGAAAAGGGTCGAGCGGGGAAAGCGAGCAACCGCGGGACCGGAAAGCGAGGACAAGGATGTGGGCGGGAGGGAGGAAACGCGGAGGCCTCCGCGGTCGGCCAGTGTGAGAGAAAACGAGGAGGGGACGAAGGGGGGCCCTGGCAGCGCCGCGGTACCTGCAGAGATCGTCCAGGACGCTGCCGGGAATCTCCACCCGTTTGGTCTCCATGATGAGGACCCACAGCAGGAGCAGTGCATCCCGGCTCCGCGCGGCCGGGGACCGAGGGTACGGCACGGAGACTCCGGCTCGCCGGAGAGGGGGCAGCGACTGTAGCGGCAGCGGCTCCAGCGAAGACGACGGGGGAAGGGGCGGGACCCACTCACTTCCGTCCCGCTCCCTCAGCCCCGGACCCCGAAGCTGGGCCAGAGCGCGGGGAGGAGCCCCGGGAGTCACGCCCCTGCTCTGCTTGAAAGATCCAATAGGAAGCTGGAGAATTGGGAAGCTGAGCACGCTAAACCAATGAAATGTTTGTTTATTGGTCTGTCATCTCCAATCGGTCTTCAAGCAGCTCAGTTGCTACTCAGAAAACCAACTTCCCGCCGCCTTTGATTGAGCCCTGGGGTGGTCATGCGCATGCGCACCATGCCGCCTTTGCGCTACTAGGAAGGCCAGAGGATTCGGGTCTTCAAGATAGCCTCCGAGCCCAACATCCTAGGGTGCGGCGTGGTCTGAGCGTCCTCTCGGTGACGAAGGAGGCTTTCGTTCTTCTACAGGGCAGACCCCCAGAGGCGGTCCTGCGCAAGCGTGCATTTACAGTTCCTGTCACCAAGTATCTTGCACAAACATTCATTGTCGTCCCCCCCCCCATCCCCTCCAGGCCAAGGGCTGTACCTCCTTAACTACAAACACCTGAAGGGGGTTGTCTTTTTTCTGGTGACCTTTCTCTGCCTTTCCTCAGGCGACCCAGACAAAACTTTATCCCAATATCTGACACCTACTGAGAAAATACTGATTGAACCTGAACTCGGGAATCTGCATTCTACCTCCTACACACACCACTCCAACCTACTGGTCCTCGCTGATTCCTCATCTTGCTTAATGGAGCCCAGTACATTTAGGATCTTGCAGAAAAATCTAGATCCATCCGTTCTTTAACCTTTTACATCAGATCCACAACCCCCCCACCACACACACACACACCTGCTCAGTCACAACTTCAGTTTGTTCCACCATTTAATCTCTCATCTTTTTCTTAATTTCTGTCCAAATGTCCTCTGTCTTTACATCAGGTGCTCATTAGTTCTCATTAATGCAAGAACTGCCTAAGCAGGACCTCTGCCTCCATTCTTGGCCTGCACAACTGCCCAAGTTTTATTTCCTTTTGTTCAGGTATGAGCAGGTTCCCTTCTTTTATCTTCTGATAGCTCCCCTACATCAGCTTCTGATGTATACTCAAACCCAAACTTGATGTAAGAGCCGTTTTACCATCTATTTTACTCTCCTGTTTTCCATCTTTGTTTTTTTGCTCTTTATTGGAGAACTCAAATTTTTCTTCCAGCCATCTATACAGTTTTTATTTTTCTGGAGTTTTCTTTTGTTTTTCAAATATCTCTTCATTATGGTGTCATAGCTTTGCTTCATAGATTTCTAATCCCTATGAGGATATTAACAATACATTTTTAGGGGCACCTGGGTGACTCAGTTGGTTAAGTGATTGACTCTTGATTTCAGCTTAGGTCATGATCTCAGGGTTGTGATGTCTAGCCCTGCATTGGGCTCTGCCCTGGGTATGGAGCCTGCTTAAGATTCTCTCTCTGTCCCTCTCTCCCTCTCTAAAAAAACAAAAAACAAAACAAAAACCACACACACAATACATTTTTAAAGTTTTCTAATTCTTGAATAGTCTCTTCTTCCTTTCAGCTGCTTTTTGCTATTAATTTGGTCTCCATCTATCATATTGGAAGTTTTCTGGTAGTCTTCAACTATTCACTCATACTTAAGAGTACATAACTAAGGGCACCTGGGTGGCTCAGTCGGTTGAGCATCTGCCTTCTGCTCAGTCCATGATCTCAGGGTCCTGGGGTTGAACCCGCATCGGGCTCCCTGCTCAGTGGGGAGCCTGCTTCTCCCTCTCCTTCTGCCCCTCCCCCCACTCGTGTGTTCTCTCTCTCTCTCTCAAATAAATAATAAAAATAAAATCTTTTTAAAAAGTACATAACTAAAAAACTGGAGTTAAGTGCTATAAAAGCTGATCGGAAGCTTCCAGCATGAAGGTGGAACTTGTTTCCTGAGGGCTTCTCTGTAGGGTGATCTGGCTGGGCTGTTAGTTGGGAACACATGACATCAGTATCTATAGGTCATTCTTTCCAGCTGGTCAAATTCTCTAAAGAGAAAATCCTTCCAGACCAAACTGGAAGTGTTCTAGGAGTCAAGTAGGGGAGCACAGGCAGGAGTATTCTGTTTGCTTTATTTAATCCTCCTGGCACACTACAAGTCTCAGTTTGGGTTTCCTAAGAAGCAGGCCCTGAGACAAGGATGTGAAAGCAAGTAGTTTATGTGGGAGGTGATCCAGGAAAAAATGGTAGCAGAGCAGGGAAGTGAGTCAGAAAGGAAAGAAAGCCAAAAAATGGATTATTATCAAGGAAGTTAGCGCTGTGGGTAACTGGAGCTGATCCCGCTGGAGAATTCTGGAGACCAGGGTAAAACATACACTGCCTACTGAAGGGGTGAGGAAGATGGGGTATTTATATACTAACTTCCATCGTCCTTGGTTACGGCATGTTCCTGGAGCTTACACCCCAGCCTGCCCCATGAGCCAGGAAAAGCCCTCATGGAAAGAAATGCAGATGCTAGCAGTTAGAAGTCCAGGCAGCATGGTGTAATGGATCTGTAAGTGTGAGAGTGAGCCCCTTGAATGGTTCTATTTTGCTGGATATGCATCCTATCTGTCTTAACTGAACTTCTTTTCTCTGGCTGGGGGTATCTTAGCAGCTATTTTTCTCAGTGGTCCATGTGAAGCTCAAGTCTGGTTTTCAGAGTACTCTAAATGATGGCAGTGAAACAACAGTGGAAGGCCCAGTGGTGCTTATCCCCCAGGGGCCAATGATATCTATGGAAAGAAGCAGGCTACTGGGCCCTTACCAAAGGACCTGGAGGAAGTCCTCGTGCTCCCTTATCGCTCTGAAGTTTCATCTTAGGGATAAGCTCTACAACCCTTTTTTAGCTCTAAGGGGCCTGCAGATCTCCAGGCTTCCATACAGTGCTAAACCAATTCCTTCACTGAGAATTCCACAGATGTCTGGGGGCAAGCATCTTTCAAGCTACTTTCCTGCCCATTCACCATCCCACCCCTGCCTCCTCACACACACATCTAGGAGCCGGACATGTGCACAGTAGAACAGCCCTTATGGCAGCCCCCTGAGCTGTGACTTCCAAAGAATTCAGGGCCTCATTCAAACCCAACTGCCCACAGGCCCCAGCAGCCTGTGGCTTGAGAAAGGCCGATAAATTGGAGCTTGAAATTAAGGGAAAGGGAGATGCTAGGCTTCTTAAATTATAATATAGATACAATTTTAAAATAATTGGGTTCATCAAAACCTTTGCCGTTTTATGCTATCTCATTTAGTCTTTTTAACTACATGGGATAGGCAGATAGAGATTTCAGTTCTGAGCTCACAGAAGGAATTCTGCTTTAGGGAGAATGACACAATAACAATTATTATTAATGTCTGTACAGCATGGTATAGAATAATATTCTTTCAAATACAATAATCCTTACAACAAAACAAGTTATCGCATTCTTTAAAAAATACTTAATATGCTTATTGGCCTTCCTTTAAATTGAGTGAGATTAAGTCTGTCGAAGCCTATTCACATACCTTCAAAGTTCTTTTTTTAAATTTATTTTCCAGCTTTATTGAGGTGTGATTGACAAATAAAAATTGTACATATTTAAGGTGTTGTCCATTCAGGCTCCTATGACAAAAAATGCCAGAAATTGGGTGTCTTATAAACAACAAACATTTATTTCTCACAATTCTGGAGGCTGGGAAGTTCAAGATCATGGCACTAGCAGATATAGTGTCTGGTGAGAACCCATCTCCTAGTTCATAGACTGTGCCTTCTAGGTGTAAGCTTACACAGCGGAAGAGGCAAGCTAGCTCTCTGGGCTCTTTTACAAGGGCACTAATCCCATTCATAAGGGCTTTACCTTCATGACGTAAGCATGAAGGCTCCACCTCCTAATACTACCACATTGGGCACTCGGATTTGAACACATGAATTTGCGGGGGGACACAAACATCAGACCATAGCAGATGTACAACATGTTGTTTTGATATATATTGTGTAATGATTACCACAATCAAGCTAATTAACATATCCATCACCTCAATAGTTACTGTGTGTGTGTGTGTGTGTGTGTGTGTGTGTGTGTGTGGTAAGAACACTTAAGATCTACTCTGAGCAAATTTCAAGGGGAGGCTGACACAAAGGGCAAATATGTGTTGTTGTGTAAATGTTGAATCATAATATCTTTGTTAGTTGAAGGTACACATTTTGTTATGAGATGAGTAAGTTCTGGAGACCTACTGTACAGCTTGGTGACTATAGCTAATAATGTATTATACACTTAAGGGGAGGGGCAGTTAAGTAGTTAAGTTCAAACTGGTCTGGGTGGTCTGGGGCTGTGGAGCTCCTCCTCCAGGCAGTCATTAGTGCTTGAGGGGTAGCTCCGGTTTCCTTCAGGTCTCTTGCCTGAGTTAAGAGATAAGCTGGAAAGAAGGAAAAACTTGGAACAAAGGTGGCTGGGTACAAACAGGTGAGCAGTAAAGGTCAGGTCTTGGGTCTAGCTGGTGATAGAACTACAAGGGCCATCTCACCATCATCCTGAGGATAAAGCTAACACATGCAGGAGGGCAAAGCTGAAAGACCTGCGGAGAAAAGGAGGCAGATCTGTCAGGAGCTCAGCTCAGCTGGGGTGGGGGTGGGGGTGGGGGTGGGGAGGAGGGTGGGGGAAGAATGAGAGAGGGAGAGCACAATCCCGAGCACCGGGTCCCAGGTGGGAGCCAGAGTTGTCAGGTGTCAGAGTTGCCAATTAAAGCAAGAAGCCAAAAATGAGAGTTAAGCCTTTAATCAACTTACCATGATGGCTAAAACCAGAGAAAGCACTGACCCCTTCTGCTCCACAGGGTACAGGTCAAGGGCCAGGGGGAGGTCAAGGGTCAGGTGGATCTCACTGAACAAAAGGGTCATGCAGTTTTATGGACCCTGGGAAAGAGGAACGAGGGGAAGTCTTAGTGTGGAAAAGTACTCCTCCTTCCCCCAGGAGGTGGCTTCAGCAAGGAGACTAAAGAAGACCTCTGCCGAGGCCTCAGATAAGGAGATAGTATTGGAGGACCTGGGGCTGGGAATGCAAACAGGAGAAGCATGGGAGTCACAGGGGCCCAAGTCCCTGACTGCCGTGCTCCCCAGAGACTGCAGTGTACTGGCTGTGTGGGGAGGGCAGTCACTCCCGGGGAGACCTGCCAGGTAAAGCTTCTGTGATTGCCTAAGGTTAGGCCCGAAAAATCACACGTAGATCTCTAACCACAAGCCAGACTCCTCAAGAACTGCTGAAGTGAATCCTGAAGGCTGTCCTACCTCTGAACTTATATGACCTCACACATGTCTCTTGGTTTCAGCCAAAGCTTTCTTTTACTTTGGCCCAAATCATTTCAATTGACATGTTCCACTGGGCATCCAGAGGCTCAAACCTGAAGCCTAAGAGTGAACCTTAGTTCCTGTCTTTCTCACACATGCACATGTCCAACCCACACTGAGTCCTGGCCAATCAACCTCCAAGATCCATCCCTTCTTCTCCACTTCAGCTTTCCCTACCTCAGGCCAAGCCTCCTCAACTTCAGCCGGACTGCTTCCACAGGCTTCTGAATGTCTCCTGACCCCCTTGCAACCCATTCTCCACAAAGCAGCAAGAGTGATCATCTAAACACATTAATTTGATCACTCTTTTGCTTAAAAGTCGTGACCTCAGGGTAGAATCCAATTTGTGTGCCATGGCTTGAGAGACTTTACGCGAGGGGCACCTGCCCGGCATTCACTCTCCTTTCCTCTCATGTCCCATCTTCATCTCTCACTACACTCTCGCCACAGTAGTCTCCTTGCAATTCATCACATACTCCAAGCTCTTTCTGCACACCGTTCCTTCCGCCTGGAATGCTGCCCACCCCTCCACAATTCCCTCTTTTGTGGCTTTCTGTACAGCTTAACATCACCTCCTCAGAAATTCTTCCCAGACCCCTCGATCTAAATAGCCTCCTCAATTTGAAAATTTCTCGGGCCATTTTTCCCCTCTCCCCACTATACTATAAGTTACAAGAAAAGCAGGGACCTTTTCTAACTTACGCATTGAATCCCCAGTGCTTAGAGGTGGGCACTCTCTAAACATTTGCTAACTAATGTTTAGGCAAAGGAGTAAGTTATCACCAAGTATGTGTTGAGGTTACTGAGGAGCAGGTGGTGGGATGCAAAATTCTGTTATGAGTAAGTGTGAATCTATTAAAAAAAAAGTAAATCTGCTGTTGGAAGAGATGTACTCATCCTAGCTTAGATGGGTTTTGTTACTTTGATTAAAGAGTCCTAATTAGTACAGAGCTAACTTGCTCTCTTTCTTTATGTTTGTGTATCTATGTAATAGATATATATTATATAAATATAATACAATATACAGTAATATAATAAACATATAATATAAATACATGTCATATTAACTTTGTATGTTAAGTACAAGCATATTATGTGCAAATATACATATGAAACAATTCTACACTCTAGAACTCTAGAACCTCTTCCTTCTCTTTTGCCTTCTCCTTCCTGCCCCTCTGTCACCTCTAACCTCCATGCTTTAATGGGTTTGCCCAGAATAGGAGAAAGCAGTTGGAAGAGGTGGGAATGAAGTTGCCAGACCAAATGAAAAAGCTTGGTCCACTGGTAAACAACCTTCTTTTGCGTGGGAACAAATCAAGAAAAAGAACATTGTTTCAGGATATTTCTTTTTTTTTTTAATAAATCATTTCTTAATTTAAAAAAATCAGAAATATAATCTCTATAACAGTTCTTAAGAATTCTCTTATTAATTCCTTGTCACGGATGAAGGGATTATTTTTGACTAAAATTTCAGAAACTAACACACTACCACCTTGAGTCTTTGAACAAATGTTGAGTAAGCATGCTGGAGGCTGGCTTGTTTCTCTTTAACTGAACTTGCAAGCATCTTAACTGGAAAAGATGTTTGTCTCATAGCATCTCTTATATTGTATTCTTTAAAAGAGAAGGTTCTGTTGAAACAACAAACAGACCTGAAGAGGTACTTCTCCAACCACGAGTTGTGAAAATAATCAGCTCAGTGTGGCCCCATTGGTATTCTACAGTCTGCATGGGGCTCAGAGCTCAGTTAGTCCAAACCGAGGCCCACCGCTGACAGGCCCGGGATCGCCTTCCCTCTTCCCATAATATACAAGGAAACCAGAATCCAAAACAGGAAAAGTCTGTTTTCTATCTACCAGCAGGGGGTGTACATTCCTTTTTTTTCCATTTTCAAATTTTATAGCACACTGCTGACTTACATTCTTAGCACAAGAGCAGGACTTGAAAACTGAGGCTTTTGCCATCCGTAGGACCTACTTCTGAGGAGTTGGTGTAATTACATTATTTTCTGGCTAAAAGATTCAGATCTCTGAAGAAACCTTTCCCACCTGTTCCCTTCAAGTTGCCAAATGGTGACCGCCTCTCACTCTGTTCGTTAGTTTTGTGTTGCAGTGCTAACAAATTACCACAGCTGTGGTGGCTTTTAAACAATACAGATTTCTTATTTTAGAGTTCTCCAGGTGAAAAGTCTAGCACAGATCTCACTGGACTGAAATAGAGATGTCAGCAGGGCTGTGTTCTCTAGTGGGGGCTCTAAGGCAGAGTACGCCTCCTTGCCTTTTCCAGCTCCTAGAGGCCATAGGCATTCTTTGGCTCCTGCCCTGCTTCCTCCATCTCCCAAGCCAGCAATGGCCGGTCGATTCCCATTACATCACATCACTCTGGCCCTCAGTCACATCTCTCTGTGACTCACCTCTGCTTCCTCTTCCATTTTTAAGGAACCATGTGATTACATTGGGCCCACCCAGATAACCGGGGACAATCTATCTTAAAGTCAGCCAATTAGCAACAGTAATTCCATCTGCAACTCTTTTCCTCCTTTTCCTTTAAGGCAACATATTCACAGATTCCAGGGATTAGGATGGACATTTTGCGGGGCATTATTTTGCTTGTCACATTCTGTATCCCTGCTCTGTGCCTATCTACCCTCTCACTTCCATCTCCAGGAATCAGTGACTACACATTTTTTCAGTATGTGGAAATTGCTAGTTTTAGTCGTTTGAAATTATGGAGTTTTATCTCCCTTGTTCGTGTGCTTGGGATCACAGAGTTTAAAAATAGCCTTTATTGAAGGCTAAAATAATATAATGTCTGGGATTTGCTTTAAAATAATCCACCCAGGGAAAAACTGCCAGACAAATAGATAAAATAAGACTAGCAAAAGGGTGGTAATTGTTGAGTTGGGTAATGAGTACATGGAGTTTAATTATATTCTTTTATATATATTTTCAAATGTTCAGAATAAAACGTTTTCAAAAATTGAGACCTTCTTACTGAGAATTCAACTGATTTCCCCCCCTTAATGTTTCTTTAATATTTGAAAGGAAAAAAATTGATAAGACTAATCGAAACTGCATACTAAGTATGTCATTTTTAAACGTACCAGTTTGAAATACAAGTGACTTAAAAAATTATTGAGATATAATTTTACGATGAAATGCTGTTGACTTTTGCAAAATTAAACTTTTGATTTTGAAGAAGCTGTAGAGTCCCATCTAGCTGTGAGACGAGAGATGCGGTGGGCTCACATTTTTGTCACCACAAAGGCCCTTCATATCGCCCTTTATGTTGTCTGGATGTCAAATATTTATGACCTCTTCCAAATGAAAACCTTCTCAGGACTTTCCTGGGCCTTCCTCTCAGCTTTGTGTATCTTAAAATGGCCCACACCTATTTTTCAGAGCTGTCAAACCTACTGTATGACGGACATCCTAAAATGGTACAGACTAAATTTTAGGTACCATAGATGAGCTAGCAGAAGATGACTTCAAATAAGGGATTGAGAGCAATGCACGGGAGAGCAAAGAGGCATCTCGGAACTCACCAACCGTGTGGCAGCTGCCTCTTCCCCCATCCAGTCCCTTCCTTCCTCTCAGTTAAAGGGCTCATTGAAAAGCCTCTATGTTCTGGCCCTCTCACAGCTACCTGTGACAAGATGTGGCAACTATCTTTGGGTAAGGAGATGTAAGCACAGCGTGGCCGAGGACTTCTGGAAAGTTCTCAAAAAAAAAAGTGGCAGGCTTTGCTTCACTCCTTTCTCTTTGTTCCTTCCTGTGGCCAGCAAGTGATAATCTGGGCAGAGAAGCAAAATAGTAGATGCCGTGGTCTCTGAAGACCTTGGAGCTGCCAAACCAGCACTGGAGGGCCTGTCTCTAGACTTCTTTTACTGAAAGAGTGATAAACTTCTATCTTGTTGAAGCCACAATATTGGGCTTTTTTCTGTTTTAGGTAGACAATAGTCCAAACTGACGTAGGCAATCTTCTTATCTAGAGACAGAGGCAGTTCTCATTTGAGGCTTGATTCTGCTCTTTTGATTTGGAAAAAAAAAAAAATTTCAATAGACCTTTTGATCATACAAAATCAAAGGCCCCAAAGGATTCCAGACAGAAGAGTTTGAGACTGTTGGAAGGTAAACAGCTCTGCAGAATGATGCAGAGTTGTACCTTCCTTTGAGCAGAGTTGAAGCTCTGCAGAAAGAGCGCTAGGATGGTAGAGAAAGGAAAAAGGAGCAGTCAGGAGGGTTCCCCTCATTTTAGAAGGAAAAAAGGGGATAGTGGAGGGCCTGTACCCTGAGTAGAGTTTAGGGTCAAGGATTCCCACATGTATCATCTATTCTCTCAAAGATGTTCCTGCCACCAGGGGCCTAAGGAGAGTGACTGCCAGTGTAGCAGCCCTCTACAGAGACAGATCTAGAAGCCAGGGTATCAGTATGCATTAATTTTAAAGTGGATTTTTTGGGGGCACCTGGGTGGCCCAGTTGGTTAAGCGTCTGCCTTCAGCTTGGGTCATGATCCCAGGATCCTGGGATCGAGCCCCGCATTAGGCTCCTTGCTCGACGGGAAGCCTGCTTCTTCTTCTCCCTCTGCCTGCAGCTCCCCCTGACTGTGCTCTCTCTCTCTCTCTGTCAAATAAATGAATAAAATCTTAAAAAAAAAAAAAAAAGAAGTGGATTTTTTTCTTTTCTGCTCCGTAATTTTCTTTGCTAATGTCCAAGCACAGTGAACATCTGTTTTGTTTTGTTTCATTTGATTTTTCGGCATCCATTTTCCCTCTGGTAGCATGAAGGTATTTTCCTTCAGGAGCTCTTCCTCCTCCACTCTCATCCCTGTGTTTGGGTGGATTTGACTCCCCACCCCCAACCCCTTCATTCTGGCTCTCAGTCTCCAAGAGCATTTGTCACGGTGATTATTTAAGGGATGCGCTAGGAACCCAAGCCAAATCCAAAGACCCAATGCTGGGATGTTTGCTGAGCTTAATGGGAAAGAAATGTCTTCTTTCTGCTCAACTTGCTAAAGTGCTGGAACGTAAGCCCAGAGATTCTGTATCTTATGCAATGCATGAAGAGAAAAACAGCATGAAAAAAAAAGTTATGAGACAAAGAGACGATTGGCAGGAATTGAGCAATAGTCCAAAGCAAGAGGGCAAACTTGGGGGTGGAAATGGGAGCCTAGACCCTGCTACTTTGGCACTGAACAAATGATCTCTGAAACCTGAAGAATTCAAGAATGTTCCAGTTACAGTAATAAAATCAATATATCATGAATGAAATATGATATCTTCAGAAAAACTGCTCCCAAGTCCAAGTGGGAAGAGCTGAATCAGACAGTTGGCTAACATTACTCACATCTTTAAAGAAAACAATGAGTCAACAAGGCATAGAGGAAAAAGCCTGAGAGAGATCAAAGGTGCTGAATCTGGCACTGCCTCTCCAAATCCCAGAGACTGGAGACACACTGAGTAGCCAACTTGACTGTTTGCTAGTACTTCCATATAATGGCACTGAATGGACCCTTAACCTTTAAGTGTCACTCACCTTGGGCTCTGTGTCAATTCAACACTCTTCAGGCAACATTAAGATGATAATATCACAGGGTGCCAGGGTGCCTGGTGCTAAGCCTCAGTCAGTTAAGCAACCAAATCTTGGTTTCAGCTCGGGTCATGATCTCAGGGTCATGAGATCGAGCCCCACATTGGGCTCTGGCTCAGCACAGTCTGCTTGAGATTCTCTCTCCCTCTTCCTTTGCCCCTCCCCCAACTTGCACGCATACTCTTTCTCCCAAATAAATAAATAAAATCTTAAAAAAAAAAGATGACAATTACACATCTGATGTGCTTCCCATTAGCACTATTAAGGCTGATGTAGGGCCCTGCAAAGGAGATGGGGGGAGTCCAGAGCAAAACCATTTGAGAGAAGAGAAAGTCACACTACAGCTGGGAGGCCAAGTCCAAGGATCAGGTCTGGATGGTCCTAAACAGAATCAGAATTTGGGGAAAGGGTGTGGAATTGGAAGGGAGGTTTTGGGTGAGGGGCTACACTTTCTGAGTCAGAGACACACTAATGAAAGATCAATTTGGGGGGATCCTGGGGGGCACAGTCAGTTAGGCGTCTGACTCTTGGTTTTGGCTCTGGTCGTGATCTCAGGGTCGTGAGATCGAGCCCCATATCTGGCTCCGTGGTCAGTGTGATGTCTGCTTGAGTCTCTCCCTCTCCCTCTGCCCCTCCCCTGCCAAATAAATAAATCTTAAAAAAAAAGATCAAAGTTGGAAATGAACAAAGAGATTTGGTAATTGTTCTAATCAGCCTGGAAGGGTCTGCATCTAGCCTTTGTTGGCTAGGGCTGAAGAGTGGAGCTGATCTGAGAGCAGGGAGCCAGGTGCATAGGAACAGGGCCCTATTCTTGGTTCTAGTCCTTTGCATGATAGAAAGTTCCCTGCCCACTAGGGACCAAACCTCTATTTCATTAATGTTAGAAATACTATTTTAAAATTCCTTTGTTCTAAAGCTTTTTCCCCTCTAAAAATGCAAATGTCCATGAAGAGAGTTAATACATTAAACATTACCCCTCATATTTACATTCTTACTCAGAAATTTCTTTTTTTAAGCAAAAATTAAGTGCCCTCTATTTTATTACTTAAAAGAGTTTCATTGTTTCTACTAGTAAATGATTTTCTAAAAGTTAATTTTCCTAAGTTTGAAAATGAAAAATTCATGCAAATCAATGAAGGAATCATGCTGGGAATAAATAACATATGTAATTTTCATGCTTAAAAAGCCCAAGCCATGAAATTATTAATATGCAAAAATGGATTGTTAATTTCCATACATTTGCCCATATATGTATTACTGTTTTCATGACAACGGGGTATGTGAACCATAAATTTATACTTTCCAAAATTATATAAGTCTTAAAGATTATCTACATCTGGCTTTGAGTGCCATTTCTTCAGAGGTATTTGTTTGGGGAAGAATAGCAAATAATGACCAGCAGGCAGACTGCCAGTTTTCAAAAGAACTGCTGGTTTGGCCTTGTTTCAGTACTTACATTAAAGACTGTTTATTTAATTTTCTACAGAAGAGAATTTGCATTGCTAAACTTGGAATATATAGTACTCATCCCTAATTTGGGTAAAACACCCATTCTGCCAGAGCTCCGTAATTAGAAAACAACCATAAAAGCTATACAAAAACATATGCTAGTTTTCACAAATTTAAAGCTTTATTTGCAAAGCATCAGCCCACTCTACACAGGTGCTACGCCTATCATGAATTATTGCTTAAGCTTATGTTCCTGGTCCTACTTCTCTCCTCTCTCTTCCCTTCTCCTGGCTGACTCCATCCCCCTGCTCTGAGCAAGTTAACCACCTCTGTGTGCCCTTGCATACCTTCTACCTACTCTTTTAATTAGACAAACTCATATACGTGGGGATTTCTTCATTACTGTTTTACAAAATAAAGGGAGGGTTATAAAATTTTTTGCATTTCCTTTCCCAGTAAAAATACATAGTGGAAATCTCTCCAAGTCAATTGATAGAGAGCTCACTCACCCTTTTAGCTGTATTAATAGCTTGCGTTGCTTAATCTTCCACCATTTAGTCAATTATTTCCTTAGTGAAGGTCATATACTTTGTTTCCAATTTTTTGTCCCTAGAAAAAGTGCTGCAATAAAATAATACATGTTCTCATGTAATAGTGCCTTTATTTGCAAGGACCAGCAGGAGGAAGATGATTGAGGCAAAGGTATGCATATTTTTCATTTTATTTTAAAGATTTTATTTATTTATTTGAGACAGAGAGAGAGTGAGCAGGGGGGAGGGGCAGAAGGAGAGGGAGAAGGAGACTCCCTGCCAAACAGTGAGACTGATGCAGGGCCTGAGATCATGACCTGAGCCGACGGCAAATCGGCCGACTGAGCCACCCAGGCGGCCCTGCATATTTTTTATTTTAATAGGTAGTGCCAGATTGCGTTGCCAATGGTGTGTACTGAATTCACAGCTCCAAATGCAGTGTATGAGCCAGCCCTCCCCTGTACTCCTGCATTCATCGCGGCTGCCACTAGCCATAGGCATTATGTTCTTCTCAATTATCGCATCTTGGTAAAAAGTGTTGTTTTTTTTTAAATGTTCATCTTTGTTAATTTGATCTCGCACACATACACACACACACACACACACACACAAGAAGTTCTGGATCAGGGTTAGATTCCTAACACTTCACAGTAAATAAGTGAGCTGCCCCCTGGCCCCGCTCTGGTCCAGCTATTGTCTCTCTCACTCCTGTGTTGGCCTCCTTTCCATAGATGCACATAGACTTTTCTTTCACCCTAACAGATGAACCATACCTAAGCTGGGGGAGGTTTCTTGGGGAGGGTTTTTTGTTATTTCATTTGTTTGGTACTGTCTGTGGATTTTATTTCATTTTCCCTAGCTTCAGGTTTTTAAAGCAAAATGTCATGCCAGGCTGATATTTTTCCTTTTTAAGTAAATTCTTCTTTCTATCCAAAGACTCTAAAATTAGTACTTTGACATAAAATAAAATAAAATAAAATAAAATAAAATAAAATAAAATAAAATCAGTACTTCAACTCTTGGAGTTCAGGAATTTTACCACAACATGCTTGTATGTAAGTAGATATACCTGTTGTTGTTTTTAATCAATCTGACCAGAATTCAGTAAGGCCTTTCAATCTTCAGATTCAAATTTTCTTTCCCTCTGAGAAATTTTCTTCCTTTTTTTGTTCCATTATTGCCTCTCCTCCATTCCTTTTTTTTCCTTCTGGTAATCTTGCATCTCCTGCATCTGTCCTCCATGTCTTGAATTTTTTCACCATTTCTATTGCTTTTTTTCCTTCTCTCTGTATTTTGAAATCTTTCTTCCACTTTCCAGACCACTAACTCAGGTTCCAACATTACCATCTTTTCTTTATTTTTTAAAAAATTTATTTAAGTACTCTCTGCACCCAATGAGGGGCTTGAACTCACGACCCCGAAATCAAGCATCTCACACTCTTCTGACTGAGCCAGCCAGGCGGCACATTCTTTAAATTTATCTACTGACCTGTAAAATGAGAAAACTATGCTTAATGCTTTCAGACATTCTCTTTCACGCTATAGCGGAAACTTGTTAAAGTCTCTTACTTTTTTGGGGCGCCTGGATAGCTCAGTTGGTTAGGCGTCTGCCTTCAGCTCAGGTCATGATCCCAGAGTCCTGGGACTGAGCCCCCAGTCGGGCTCCCTGCTCAGTGGGGAGCATGCTTCTCCCTCTCCCTTTCCCCCTCCCCCTTACTTGTGTGCATGCACACGCTCTCTCTCTCTCAAAATAAATGAATAAAATCTTTAAAAAAAAAGTCTCTTACTTTTCTGGTGGTGGCTCAAACTATCATCTTTCTCCTACAGCAGTTTGCATTTTGTGAGGAGTCGTCTGATGCATTAGTTATCTATTTGCTGCAAAACAAATCATCTCAAAACTTTGTGTCTTAAAATAATAAGCATGGATCATCTCTGGAGAATTCAAATGGAATAAAAGGGAGCCCAAGAAAAGTAAAAGTCTCCTTTCTGCCTCAGAGATCCAGTTCCATCTACCCATCCACCTACCCAGAGATAACTGTATTTTACAGTTAAAAAAATTTCTAAGTGTATATAAAGAAATGTTTTTGCCTTTTTGTTTTGATAATTTCAGACTTTAAAAAAATCATAAAAATAGTACAAAAAACCACATATCCTTCACCTAGAACTTTGCAAATATTAGCATTTTGCCACATTTGTTTT
Organism: Neomonachus schauinslandi; assembly: GCF_002201575.2. Classification (NCBI taxonomy): domain Eukaryota; kingdom Metazoa; phylum Chordata; class Mammalia; order Carnivora; family Phocidae; genus Neomonachus; species Neomonachus schauinslandi. The sequence goes on along the minus strand of NC_058409.1, from coordinate 85,463,117 downwards.
ATTATTCCTTCTCTCTCATATATATATATAATTTTTCTCTCTATGTAGTCTCTTTCTCATACACACACACATACATATATATCACACATTTTTTTCTGAAAAATTTGAGATTGGATTGTAAATATGATGCCTATTTACATCAGTGTGTGTTTCCTGAAAATAAGACAATTTTCCCTTGTAAACATAGTATAATTATAAAAATCAAGACAGTAACATCAATTTGATACAATTATTTAATCTGTAGACCTTATTCAAATTTTACTAATTACTCTACTAATGTCTTTTATATATCAGAAGAAAAAGAATTTTTTTCTGCTCTAGGATCCAATCCAAGATCACACATTGCATTTAGATGTCATGCCTTTTTAGTCTCCTTTAAATTGGAAGAGTTCCTCAGTCTTTTTCTGTAGATAACATTTTTATAAAATCATAAATAGAATAATTCTATTTACATTTATATCCCTTGTCTTTTTCCCTTACTAATCTAATTTTTCATTTCAATACATATGCATTATCTCATTCACTTCATTGACTACACAGTATACTGTATCAGTCAGAATGATCTAGTTTCTGTCATGATAACAGACAACACCAGAATCTCAGTGGCTTAATGCTGCAAACATTTATTTCTTGTGTATGGGACAGCCCTTGTCCTCCCTGTGAAGGCTCAGTGCTCTGGCTGCTTCTGTCTCATGACTCTTCCCCCCAGTGTGTGTTTCTACAAATGCTGTACCAGAAGAGCATGGAGAGCCTCACATGGACTCTTAAAATCCTTTTAAAATTTCAGAGGACAAAGCAAATCACATCAGCATGCTCACCCTCAAAAGAGCAGAAATGTATTCCTTCCACGTACCCAGAAGAAGGAATCAAGAAATAATGGCAAGGACTGGTATTATCCACCACATGTATCATTGAATGGGCATACCATGACTTATTTAAGTAGTCCCTTACTTATGGACATTTAGATTGCTTCTGGGTTTTTTTCCAAAACCGTTATAGATTTATTTTTGCACACTTGTATGAGTATATCTACAGTATAAATTCCAAGAAATGGAATTGCAAAAACAAAGGGAATGTGCATCTAAAGTTTAGGCTGCCATTTTGAGCTTTGTGCAAGATGAGTGAACAGAGGGAGCCCGACAACAGGGACAGAGACAGAAAAACAAAAGAAAGAGATGGAAGACAGAGAAAGTAGATTTCAAGACTGACTTTCCATTTTACAAGCCCTTTGAATCTTGACTGTTCATGTCTTAAACTACAGTATGTGTTCAATAAGCTCTTGTTTTCACTTTTGCATGTTTGAGTGGGTTTCTGCTACTTGTCATAAGTTGCACCACAGTTGGAGGGGACAGAAAGAGGGATGGCATAATCATTCCTCTCATTTCAGTTTCAACACAGCAAAGAGTTGGGACAAGGAAAGAGCTGAGCACTCAGTTATCATACCAAAGTTTCCCCACTGGACCAGTGTTTTGTAAGCTGAGCTGCTTTTAAATCCAGTGCCAATGGTTGATAAAAGTGAAGCTTACCCAGATCTGAAATAAGAGTACTGCCCAAGGAAAGTCTTGATTTTAAATTCCATCTCAGGATAAGTTCTCATTTTTGAAAACCCAGCTCAGATTCCACTTCATGAAGGGTCATCAATTGCTACCAGAGCTCATCCTGATCTCCAATTTTTCTAAATCTTTATAACACAAGACATACAATCAGCCCACATTTGGTTTTATGCTGTTCTCTGTTTGTCTTACTGCTAGAAGGAATTTTTAAGTTCTTTGCGTGTAGAGAAAATATTTTATATCTATTTTGAATTTCCTAAGAACCCTGTGGATAAAACACTTAATAAAGGTGCAACTCTTGACTGATTGCTTCTACCTAAGTTATATAAACCTGGCTTAAGTTGAGTGTATTTATAAACCATAAATAAAATGAAGGACAGCTCAGCTAAAACCAACATGTGGTTCCCATCTGCCACATCTCCCAAGGAATATAGATTATTGCTTTGGTGATATAACTGCAGCAATTCTGAAAACGGACAGCAGACTCCTGTGTGTACCATTCTAGTGACTACAGACCTTTTTCTCAGACTTGTATCAACTTAAGTAAGCCTACCCACATTTTCTATGCATATTTATAGAATATGACACTGTCACTAATCACTCTGTAGGTTTATGTATTTTAAAGTATTGGAAGCCTCTTTCCCCCTTTCTTAGACAATCATTCTATAAATGTTGGTGTATATCATTCCCCTGCATTTTTTCATATTTTTACCATACTACTATGTATCCATAAATAATATATACTATTGTTAGGGGAGCCTGGCTAGTTCAGCTGGTAGAGCATGTTTCTCCCGATCTTGGGGTTGTGGGTTCAAACCCCACATTGGGCATAGAGCTTATACACACACACACACCATTGTTGCACATGCATATTTTAAGTCATAAATGTTGTCATACCCTTATTATTCTGCAACCTCCCTTTTTCTTCTTCATAATAAATACTTGTAATTTATCTCATGTTAATATGGTAACTCTAGATCACTTAACTATCTAGAATTTCATTTTCACAAACCCATTTTCCTGTTGATACACATTTAAGTTACTTTGAGTTTTTCCCAGTTTCAAAAAAATGCTGCAAGGAAATGTTCTGGTACATATCTACTTATGCACATACACAGGAGTTTGTCTATGGTATATACCCGACAAGTGGAATTCCTGCATATGCATATCAATTTTGATAATGCCTCCATTTGATAAATGGCTCTCCAAAATGGTTGTAGCATTTCAACTCCCACCAGTAATACGTGAAAGTACCATTTCTCCCGCATCCTCCCTTGATTTGTGTTAATTTGGTCTGCCACAATGAACAGACTTTTAATAAGCCAAGCCCTGCCCTGACCACTGTGTGGCTTTTGGGGATCAATATCTTGTGATCCACCAGGTGGGAAGCTCTCATTCCTTTGTTATATATCAATTCAATCAAGCTTATTAATTTTATTTCTTTTGGCCAGCTTGATCTATTAATTAAAGGGTTGTTAAGATCTTCCCTCCTGATTATGATTTGGTTGAAGATCCTTCTATGGTTCTTGCTTGTTCTATCTTCTGGTAAATTATTCTTTTTTATCAAACAGTTTTACTTGTTACCCCAAATGATGCTTTTTATCTTGGATTCCATTTGTTTGCTATTAATTCCATTAAATACTATTATTCTTCTGCATATTTTTCTTTTTCATTTGTATTTGATCATCACATTTTCCCTTTCTTTTATTTTCAAATTTCTGGATGGTTTTAAGTGTGTTTCTTATGTATGTATGTATTTAGCAATCTCTATATCCAACGTGGGGCTAAAACTCACGACCCTGAGATCAAGAGTCGCATGTCACATGCTCTACTGACTGAGCCCCAGTCAGGCACCCCTTAAGTGTGTTTCTTGAACTAGATATAAATTTATTTGCTTGCTTGCTTATTAATCAAATGGGATGCTCTTTTAGTAAACGAGTTCTATCAAATAAACTAAAACAGTGATCCTGGTGTATTTGGATTTATTCTACCATCTAATTCATGTCTTCTCTTTACGATCCTTTTCCTTTTCCTCCTTTATTCCTTTTTTCTCTTCTTTGGGACTGACAAAGTCTTCTATATTCTTTTTCCTCCTTTGTTGATTTCGAAGCTATGCATTATATTTCTATTTTTTAACATAAATATTTAGCTCTACATTTTTCCTACAAAGTCTTGTTATTCAATGATTTTTTCTTTCTCCAATTAAGACATAAAGTTAAGCATGTTTTAACTACCTATTAAGCACTCCCATATTGTTTTTTAAACCTCAACTTAGTTTTATAATAATTATATTTATCTACTTAAATTATAATTTTTAAAAAGATTTGTTTATTTATTTGAGAGAGAGAAAGGGAGACAGAGAGAGAGAAAGGGAGAGAATCTCAAGCAGACTCCATGTTGAGTGCAGAGCCCGACGTGGGGCTGGATCCCAGGACTCTTGAGATCACAACCTGAGCTGAAACCAACAGTTGGACGCTTAACCAACTGAGCCACCCAGGTGTCCCTACTTAAATTATCATTATCTGTGCTCACTATTTTTTCTTCCATCTAATTTTTTCCCCCTAGGTTATTCTTCCTATTGCAGTATATCTTTTAATAGGTCTGTGGTTATTAAGTTCTCTTATTTTTGTATATTTCATCTTTCTAAATATGTATTTTCATCAAGCATTTATGCTACCTTTCTTATACAGTGTAAGCTAATTAAGTCGAGGAGAAGTTTCCCATTATGGAAGTATTTTGTCAACTAAATAAAGTAGTAAAAATTTAATTTAAATATCACCATTTTGAACTTTATAATGGATTAATGGATTAATGACTGCTTGCATCACACAGAGAGATAATCAGCTATTACATGTCTCCTACATGGCACCTACAAAGAAGCTTGACCCAAAATTATACCTGAATCTGATCAAGTCCATAATCCCATTACCAGTTAGAAAATGCAGAAGAACTGGGTAAATTACATGAGAATGTGATTAGCAAAATCCAGATGTGAGAAACTCTACAAGACAAATCAAACAACCCAGTTTCTTCCAGAACTAAGTTGTAAAGAAAAAGGTAGCGGGCAGGCAAAAGGAGAATGGAAGGGTGCTTGGAGAATTGGAAGAAACTTAAAAGATGTATACTCTTTTTTAAAAATAGTTTTTATTATTATTTATTTGACAGAGAGAGAGAGAGCACAAGTAGGCAGAGCGGCAGGCAGAGGGAGAGGGAGAAGCAGGCTCCCCACTGAGCAGAGAGCCCGATGCGGGGCTCGATCCCAGGACCCTCGGATCATGACCTGAGCTGAAGGCAGACGCTCAAACTGACTGAGCCACCCAGGCACCCAAAAGATGTATACTCTTTACAAAGCAAGTTAAGTTATAGGGCTTAGAGTTGTCTTGGGTGATAGACTAGAAAGATGATGACCATAAAAGTGAAGATGTGGTTACTTTTAGGTAAAGGGAAAGCATTGGGATTGGGACAGGGTACATGAAGGACATCTGGGGCACCTGGGGAGTGGACCCACTTGGGATATAGCACAGAACAGGTCCAAGTCCCCAACCCTCAGGGAGTCTGCATCGTATTGAGAGATGTAAACCAATAAATGTATAATACTATGACAGTCAATGATATTAGTGATAAATGCTCAAAAAAATATAAAGTATGATTGATCCCAAACCTCTAAATAAGTGACAACTGACTTTCACTCCTAACATTAAATATATGGAAAATGTAATTATTTGATAAAGCCAATAAGTAACATAATTTTTTCTAATATATGGCCAATTAAGAGAAAAAGATAAAGAGAAAAGGAAGGAAATGAGAGAAAAAGAAATAGAATCATAAAACGCAAGGCCAAAGATGATACACAGGGAGAGAGATACCCACAAAGGTGTAAAGGAACATGCACAGCCCAGGGCCAGAATTTTATGGAGTAAACCCCTTTACTACTGCTACAAATTCACGACACTGTGTAGAGACAAGGTATGATCTCTTGGAGCTTCCCTTTCAGATGACAATCAGTCAAGGTCTGGAGGACCTATGTTGGCCCTAAAGTTTGGTCCCTATTTTGATCCAAACACCCTGGGCTGAAGTGACACTTTATGACCACATTTCTGAAAACAGATTTTGTAGGGAAAATAAAGGTGAAAGGTGAGTACCTGCCACAGAAGAGTATCTGCCGCAGAGGTGCCTGAGCAAACCCCCCAATTTAGCCAGGACTGGTAACTACATGCCCCGCAGTCCCCTTTCTTTGCGGCCAGGCAGGGTCACAAAATGGATGCAGAAAATGCAGAATGTGTCTCCCTCTGTTCACCTTGGAAGGTTCATTTATAGCTCATTTCTCTGGATGCAAAAAGGAAGTCAATCTCACTACCTACAGCAGTAACAAAAATGGCAACAAAATGACTGTGGTTTTTAATTTCTTCCCTTTGTGGCAGCTTCAGTTTGCCCTGTTATCACTGGGTTTATTAGAAATAACTATCCAAGTCAATAAAACCACAAAAAGTTATAAGCCCCATCTCATCTAGAAAGAAGGATCCTAAATGCAGCCATAATTCACTTCAAATATATATAGTTTATGTACATTACATTATATACATACTTATATGTTATGTAATAATTGTATAATAATATCATAGCTGTATTTTGACTTACAAAGATAGGGAATATTAACATTAGTTGGCAGACTGAGAGGACAGAAGGTCATCAGAGCAATAATCCACCATTTAGCAGTATGACCTCAGCCAAATGCTGTCTCATAAGTTTTCCAGTAATACTGATTTTTCCTCTTTGTAACAAAAACAGATTCTTATCTTGGTTATAAAAGTAATATAAAAAAGTAACACATTAAAGTAATGGACCAACAAACATATAAAAAAATGCTTCAGAGGGGCGCCTGGCTGGCTCAGTCAGTAGAGTGTGCAACTCTGGATCTCTGGGTTGTGAGTTGAGCCCCACATTGGGTGTAGAGATTACTTAAAAATAAAATCTTTCAGAAAAAAAAAGAAGGTGCTTCAGAAAAAAAGTAATACAAACTCCTTATTTTAAAAACTTAAACACTAGAGGGGCGCCTGCGTGGCGCAGTGAGTTAGCGTCTGACTCTTGGTTTCAGCTCAGGTCGTGATCTCGCAGTTGCGAGATTGAGCCCCCCCAATGGGCTCCGGGCTCAGCTTGGAATCTCCTTGAGATTCTCTCTCTCCCTCTGCCTCTCCCACTCATGCTCTCTCTCTTTCTCTCTGAAGTATATAAATAAATCTTTAAAAACTTAAACAGTAGAAAAAGTAGTAAAAAACTAAAAAAAAAAAAAGGAACAAAAAACTAAAAGTCACCTGGGGCGCCTGGGTGGCTCAGTCGTTAAGCGTCTGCCTTCAGCTCAGCTCATGATCCCGGGGTCCTGGGATTGAGCCCCACATCGGGCTCCCTGCTCGGCAGGAAGCCTGCTTCTCCCTCTCCCACTCCCCCTGCTTGTGTTCCTGCTCTCGCTGTCTCTCTCTCTGTCAAATAAATAAAATCTTTAAAAAAAAAAAAACTAAAAGTCACCTGTACTCTCTCAACCAAGAAATCTACATACCCAGACTTTTCCGTTTGCCTATAAATACGTGCACACATGTGTGTGTGCACACGCACACACTCACACACAAACACACACAGTTTACAAAAGCAGGATCACTCTAAACATGCTGTTTATAATCTTATTTTCTTACTTAATATATCATAGATATTCCTGATATGTTATAGAATGGAAAAGGAAGTTACTGAATTATACATTATGTTCAAGTATGACTCATATTTTAAGAATTCTCTATGTTTAGGGATGCCTGACTGGCTCAGTCAGAAGAGCATGTGACTCTTGACTTCAGGGTTGTGAGTTTGAGCCCCATGTTGGCTGTAGAAGTTACTTAAAAATAAAATCTTAAAAAAAAAGAAAAAGGCTTTTGTAAGTTTATATCTAGATATAAATATAAATCTAGATACACTGATACATGATTTTGTTTGCACAGGAAGTGATCTGGCAGGGTACAAACTGAATTTTTAAACGGGATGAAAGGGTAAGTAGAAGGAACATTACATTTGTATTTTATTTTTATTTTTAAGATTTTATTTATTTATTTGAGAGAGAGAGCACAAGCAGGGGGAGCGGCAGAGGGAGAGGGAGAAGCAGGCTCCCCGCTGAGCAGGGAGCCCGATGCGGGGCTCGATCCCAGGACCCTGGGATCATGACCTGAGCCGAAGGCAGATGATTAACCGACTGAGCCACCCAGGCGCCTCAAGAAGAGTTTTGATAAGAGAATTAAAAGAGGAAAGAACAAGGAGTACTGGGATACTGGACATATGGGGTGTGTAGAGGTAAAAAAAAAAAAAAAGTCGAGGGAAGGAAGCTAAAATTTATACATTTCTTTGGGCAGGAAGTGCATCTTGTTCATCCTCAAGCGTCATGCTTAGCACATGACAGCCACTATGTAGATATGTGTAAAACGGATGAGTCAGTGGGTAAGCAGCTCTGCTCACCTCACAGCTTTGCCGATGAGTTGTTCTGACCAAAGCTGCAGTCTCAGGGCTATTTTGGGGTGACCACTGCTCTGCTGTTCTGACTTACTTTCCTCAGAATTGCTCATATAGGATGGGATGCCAGAACCTCATTGCTAACAGATGTTAGTTCACTGCTGTAACAAACAAACTGTTAAGTGCTAACACATTTTGCATTGAGGTAAAACAGTAAGATGTCTATTTATACAGGATAAATGTCTCCCTATAGAATAAAAAGGGATTATTATCATCAGATGTTTGGTCAGGTCAACAAGGAGTTCTGCTTCCCACTCCTCATGGGTCTGATCATTTCAAAACTGACCCCACTGGGGAAGTATGGGGAGCCTGGGGGACAAGGGATAAACAATGGATCTTTCCCCACTGTTTAGTTTTCTTCCACTGTTGGTGTTTATGAACTTACTATATAATGTAGCAAAATGATGACTCAAGCACAGAGTCACCACTCCCGCAACTCCTGTTGGATCTGAGGAAAAGGGAGGAAAGCTGATGGAGCAGGAGAGCGTTTGCTGCCGGCAGAGGAGACGGTGAGGGTAGAAAAAGAACAAATGGTATATCATGTAAGAGCCAAGTGGAGACTTTCTTACTGATAACAATTTTTTCTTTGGTGATGAAAAAAATATATTGTGTTAAGATGCAAAAGTTTATGTCAAATCCTCAATGATGGACACCAAAAGTTGCTATGGCAATTATCTCCTTTGAGATTCATAAAGCTTGGACCTTGTCTATCTTGGTTCCCAGGGCACCTTCAGTGCCTACCAGATAGTGGGTACTCCATAAATAACTGTTGGGTGGATGAGTGAATATTTAATACTGAGGATTCATTATTCTTCTGAAAATGAGTAGAAAACCTTTAACAAGTTAAATCTAAATAATTGGGAAGGGACTTCAAGGGTAGAGGAGTATATTCTGGGATCTGTTTTATGCCTGACAAAAACAGCACTGACCATTCCTTGGTCTCAAACTAAGTCACCCTGAAAAATCTACCCATCTCCAATTGTTCTCTATCGAAAGGTCTTAACCTGGGGCTGTCTACTCCAAGTAATTATTCAGATAATTTTTACTGGCAAAATCCTAAGATAGGTGCTTCCCTCTCCACTTTGTTGTCAGTATAGATGTGATCTAGGGCAAGTGAAAAGAAGCCATGTTATATAAACTGATGCAGGGTCTCAGTCTAAGCTGATTTTTTTTTTCCTTCATTCTCCTGTGAATTACTATGAACTAGAGAAAGTGATTTGAGGTAACTCTACAGGATAATTTGTTTTTAAAAGATTACTCTGAGGGCGCCTGGATGGCTCAGTCGGTTAAGCGTCTGCCTTCGGCTCAGGTCATGATCCCGGGGTCCTGTGATCGAGTCCCACATCGGGCTCCTTGCTCAGTGGGGAGCCTCTCTCTCTGTCTCTCTGTGTCTCATGAATAAATAAATAAAATCTTTAAAAAAAAATAAAAGATTACTCTGAATTGAGCTAATGTTATTTTTCTGTCAATTAAGATAACTGACCATCCTCCACCTCATTAAAATATGCTCTCAGATCCTTCAGGCACACAAATTGCTTCATACAAAATAGATGCTCAGTATACCTTTTCGTTTTCCTCCTCCTTTGCCATAATCAAATTACTGACGAAAATGTGCTTTTATTTCTTCTAGGGTATTTTTATTTTCACAGATACCAAATCCTGGAATCAATGAAATGAGACAAGAGGGAGGAATTTTAACCATCAACTCTTGCGACTGTCTGCTTCATTTGTATATGAGTCTTCTGGATTAGCTAAAATCTCAGCACACTCCATGAGGGAGGCAATCTTCAGAGTGCTTTACAGGGAATGTCATTTCCCCCAACAATGCTATGAGGTAATATATTAGCCCATTTAGGCTGCTATGCCAAAAATAGATGGGGTGACTTAAACAACATTTATTTCTCATGCTTCTGGAGGCTCGCAGACCCAGGATCAAGGTACCAACAGATTCCGTGTCTGGTGAGGGCTCACGTCCTGCTTTACAGACAGCAATCTTTCCTTGGTGTCCTGACAGGGTGGGAGGGGTGAGGGAGCTCTCTGGTGTCTCTTTTATCTCATCATGAGGGCTCCACCCCCATGACCTCGTCACCCACTAAAGTCCCCACTTCCAATTATCATCCAATTTGGGGTTAGGTTCAACATATGAATTTTGGGAGGACACACACATTCAGCCTATAACAGGCAGATACTGACATTAGCTTCATGTTATAGGCTGAGGAAAGTGGGCCTCTGGAGGGTGAGAACTTTCCTAAAATCACACAGCAAGTAAGAAATGGAGCCAGGGCATCTGCTGTGGGGCCTGTGCCTTAAGCCTGTGCCGTATCATGGGTGGGCTCTCAACATGAGGGAAAGGGCTACACCAGTTGATTAATCTCAACACGTGCATTCTTTTTTTTTTTTTAAAGATTTTATTTATTTATTTGACAGAGACAGAGACAGCGAGAGCAGGAACACAGCAGGGGGAGTGGGAGAGGAAGAAGCAGGCTTCCCGCTGAGCAGGGAGCCCGATGTGGGGCTCGATCCCAAGACTCTGGGATCACGACCCGAGCCGAAGGCAGCCGCTTAACGACTGAGCCACCCAGGCGCCCCTCAACACGTGCATTCTTTTCAGGGACCTTGAGACTGGTTACGGATCCCCCATCTAAGGCTGGTGTAGGAGGCAAAATAATGACCTCCCAAAGATGTCCATACTTGTAATATCCAGAACTTGTAAGTTTGTCCCCTTACACGGCAAAAGGAACTTTGCAGATGTGATTAAGGTTATGGACCTTCGAATCGGGAGATTATTCTGGATTATATTGGTGGGCTCAACTTAATCACATGAGACCTTAAAAATGGAAGTGGAAGACAGATGGATCAGAGAGATGAGACCAAAGAAAAAAGAAGGGAAATTTCAAGTATGAGGGGGATTCAAACCACTGCTGCTGGCTTTGAAAATGAGGAAGGAAATGGGGAGCTCAGTCCTATAACCACGGGGACCTGAATTCTGCCAACAACCCCAAATGAACAAAAAAAACCCTGATCTTCCCCTGAGCCTCTAAAAAGGAATGCAACCCTGCTGATGATAAGTTGATTTAGTCCAGTTAGACTTGTGTCAGATGTCTGATGTAGAGAACGGCAAGATAATAAATTGTTGCTGTTTTAAGCCACCAAGCTTGTGGTAATTTGTTGCAGGAGCAATAGGAAATTAATAATTGGTTAGTTCCTTTATTCAAGTTAACTAAATCCCCCTAATGCCTAGTCAGGAAAGGAAATGCACAAAATTGTCTGACTCTGGTCCTTCTCTTACATGGAAAGAAAAGCAAAAATGCATGAGGCCAAGCTGGATTGTTCTCTGTGGTTTGAACCATATCCCAGGGTCAGTGGACACAGTACCACCCCGGTATGGGTCTAAATGCCATGGTTTGTCCAGAACTGGATTAACTGGTCTTGAACCTAGAGAAACAATCTCTCAGTGACTTCTTTTCTATCTGTCTCCTGTGCAGTGCCATGAGAGACACGAAAGGGTGAATTAGAGCGCACTTTTATATCTGGTGAAAATCTCTAGATTTCTGTGCAATAGCAAAGACATATGGTATTTGATTTCAGAATAAAAATACTTTGCTAAAGAAAAGAATATTCCCAGGTTGATTTATTCTCAATTGTGAGCAGTAATTTTCTAAAATGCAACCTCCTGTTTGATCAATGGAGACCTATAATAAAATGCTTTGTCTGTATTTTTAGTAGAAAAGGTTTAAGAATCAGACGAGTGAAAAATCAAAACAGAACTCAAACGTATTCGATGAAGCCCCGTAATGTTCATGTCTTCTTTCTTTGAATACTCTTTCTTAAGTTACATCCAGGCTCTGCATTTTCCTCTTGTTGCCTGGCACATCTGTGTCTCAGGTTTTCTTTGCTTTGTCTTTCCCCTCCTTATTTCTGTTACATCACCCGCCATCAGCCTCCTCTGGCAACAGGAGAGAGATGTGCCAACCAGGCTGTGTCTGCAGGGGCTGAGGGCCTCCTGACTGGGCAGCTGGCTGCCTCATCAGTGCCCGGCTTCAACAAAAGCCAGGGTCCCCTCCAAATGTGTGGATTGGGGGAGGGTAATAAAGAGACTACCTGGGAGATTATGCACATCTTCTTCCTACCATATATGACAGAACAAAAGTGCATTCATGACTTCAGATAGTTGTGAAATTTTCTTAACCTGAAGAGAGGCTTACGGAGAGAACAAAAGTGACCCGATCTCAGATCTTTGGCAGAGTTTTCTTCTGTAGCCCATGAAAGATACAGCAGTAGCATTTGCATCATCCCAGGTTGGTTTGACTTCCTTCTTAGGAATTGCCAAAGTCAACCTGTCTCAGGCCAGCTTTCTCCATGGCCTTCCAGACAGAGACCTGGTCTGTCTGGTTCCCAGGTCTGGCAGCATCTGGCACATAGGCTTCGCTCTATAGATATGAGCGTGTGAACAGCCTGGGACCTACGGTCAAGTTCTCATCTTCTGCATCTCTTTCTCATCCATGAAAGGGGGTCTAAGCTTTGTAGAGATGACTGGATGGCCTAAGAGTCTCATACTCCCCAGACTGATAGTAATTTCTTAAAGGTAAGATTTATGCAATATTCTTCTATCTCAATTTTAATATCTAGCTGTGCTTTTTTCCCCTTAACTTATTTAACACTTACTTTGCATTAGGCATTCTTCCAAAAACCTTGCAAATTATAATTTATTTAATCATTATGACAACCCTGTGAAGTAGTTACTATTGTTATCCCTATTTTATGGATGAGGCAAGAAGCACAGAGAGGTTATGTAACTTGCCCAAAGTCACACAGCTAAATGGTGGAGCTGGGATATCATCCATCCAAGCTGGATCCAGAGACAGGGCTCGACATCCTGTGCCTTACTAGGCTGTTTTGTCTTACTAGTATTAGGTAGAATGGTGAAGGAAGGAAAAGCTTTGGAATCTAAGTCAGGAGAAAATTGAGAAAGGAGCAGTATTTATACAAAAGAAGTCCAAATGAATAGTCTGTTTCCAGATACTTCATGCATAGTTGATATAATAGAAATGTTAACAGCGAAGGGACGCCTGGGTGGCTCAGGCAGTTAAGTGTCTGCCTTCAGCTCATGTCATGATCCCAGAGTCCTGGGATGGAGCCCCGCATCGGGCTCTCTGCTCAGTGGGGAGCCTGCTTCTCCCTTTCCCTCTGCCTACTTGTGCTCTCTCTGTCAAATAAATAAATAAAATCTTAAAAAAAAAAAAAGAAATGTTAACACTATATAAAACATAGTGATAAAAATCTAGATTGATTTGAATACATAACTTAAAAGAATTTTGCTCCTCGGCTAAAAAAACCTTAAAAATATCAAATTATGAATCATTTGAAGTACTCAAAAACATGACCCCAACTTCCAGTTAAGTAATAATTATTGCATTCATTTAGTAGGTAATTATACAAACTTATAATCAGCTAAAAAGTTCCAAATTCAGCTATTCTTGTAAGCAGTTATAATAGTTTGCTAGGGCTGCTGTAACAAAGTACCACAAAATGGTTGGCTTAAATAACAGAAACTTACTGTCTCACAGTTCTGGATGTCAGATGTGCAAGATCAAGGTGTCCACAGGGTTGCTTTCTTCTGAGGGCTGTGAGGGACGGATCTGTTCCAGCACTCTCTCCTTGGCATATAGACAATAGACTTCTCCCTGTGTGTCTCACATCTCTTCGTCTGTGTGTCTGTCTATGTGTCCAAATTCCTCCTTTTTTTGAGAGAGAGAGAGAGAGAGAACACGCAAGCAAGGGGGAAAGGGGCGGGGAGGGAGAGAGAGAGAAACTTTTTTAAAGATTTTATTTATTTGTCAGAGAGAGAGAGAGAGAGAGAAAGTATGAGCAGGGGGAGGGGCAGAGGGAGAGGCAGGCTCCCGAGCGAGCAAGGAGCCTGATGCGGGCTCTGTCCCAGGACCCCGGGATCATGACCCGAGCCAAAGGCAGACGCTTAAAGACTGAGCCACCCAGGCGCCCCGAGAGAATCTTTTTAAAAATATTTTTTAAAGGGGCGCCTGGGTGGCTCAGTTGGTTAAGCGACTGCCTTCGGCTCAGGTCATGATCCCGGAGTCCCGGGATCGAGTCCCGCATCGGGCTCCCTGCTCGGCAGGGAGTCTGCTTCTCCCTCTGACCTTCCTCCCTCTCATGCTCTCTGTCTCTCATTCTCTCTCTCAAATAAATAAATAAAATCTTTTAAAAAAAATATTTTTTAAAGAGTTATTTATTTGAGGTGGGGGAGGGGCAGAGGGTGAGGGAGAGAGAAACTCAAGCAGACTTTGCACTGAGCTAGGAGCCCAATGCAGGGCTCGATCCCATGACCCTGAGATCACGACCTGAGTCAAAACCAAGAGTCAGACACTTAACCAACTGCACCACCCAGGTGCCCCAAAAGAGAGAGAGAGAATCTTAAGCAGGCTCCGCACCCAGCCTGATGCAGGGCTCAATCTCACAATCTTGAGATCATGACCTGAACCAAAATCGAGAGTCAGATGCTTAACTGACTGAGCCAGCAAGGATCTTCCTTTTTATAAGGACACCGGTCATATTGGATTAGAGCCCATATAATCACCTCATTTTAACTTGATTGCCTTTGTAAACACCTTTCTCCAAAAAGGTCACATTCTGAGGTATGGAGGGTTAGGATTCTAACATATCTTTTTTGGGGAAGACACAGTTCAACCCATATTGGCAGTATAAAAAAGGGGTAAGAATTTTAGCTCTGACATTTATTAATCATCAAAGTTTGCTATACCTGATTTTCTTCCCTTAAATGAGGATAAAACAGATAGTAACTGCCTCATGCTTCATGAGGATTAAATGAATTAGGACATGAAGCACTTAAGAGTACTGGGTAGTACAGGAGCGCCTGGGTGGCTCAGTCGTTAAGCGTCTGCCTTCGGCTCAGGTCATGATCCCAGGGTCCCGGGATCGAGCCCCGCATCAGGCTCCCTGCTCGGCGGGAAGCCTGCTTCTCCCTCTCCCCCTGCCTGCCGCTCTGCCTACTTGTGCTCTCTCTCTGTCAAATAAATAAATAAAATCTTTAAAAAAAAAAACAAAAAACCCCAAAAGAGTACTGGGTAGTACAATGCACGTTACATATCCATTCACTCAAAAAATAGTTTCTGAACCTATTAAGTGCCAGGCTCTATTCTAGGTGTTTGAGATACAGAAGTAAACAAAAGAGGCAAAAATATCTACGTTGGTGGACCTTATAATGTAATGTTCTAATTTAAAAATTAGAATATACAGAGAGTTACAAGCCAATATCTCTGATGCAAAAAATCCTCAACAAAATATTAGCAAACTGAATACATTAAAAAAAAATCATTCACCATGATCAAGTGGGATTTATTACCAGGATGCAAGGATAGTTCCATATTCGCAAAACAACACAATTCATAATGTTAATGAGAAAAAATAAAACCATATGATCCTTTCAATAGATGCAGGAAAAGCATTTGACAAAGTACAACATCCACTCATGATAAAAACCCTCAACAAACTAGGTTTAGAGGAAACATACCTCAACATAATAAAGGCCATATATGAAAAACCCACAGTGAACATCATCCTCAATGGTGAAAAACTGAGAGCTTTTCCGCTAAGATCAGGAACAAGACAAGGATGTCCACTCTGCCCACTTTTATTTATTTGTTTATTTATATTTTTTTATTTATCTGAGACAGAGAGAGAGAGAACACAAGAGGGGGTAGGGTGAGAGGGAGAAGCAGACTCCCTGCCGAGCAGGGAGCCCGATGCAGGACTCGATCCCAGGACTCCGGGATCATGACCTGAGCCGAAGGCAGTCGCCCAACCAACTGAGCCACCCAGGTGCCCTGACCACTTTTACTCAACGCAGTACTGGAAGTCCTAGCCACAGCAATCAGACAAGGAAAAGAAATAAAAGGCATCCAGATTAGTAATGAAGAAGTAAATTTTCACTGTTTGCAGATGACATGGCACTATATATAGAAAACCCTAAAGATTCTACCAAAAAACTACTAGAACTGATAAATGAATTCAGTAAG
This sequence comes from Neomonachus schauinslandi, assembly GCF_002201575.2. NCBI lineage: Eukaryota > Metazoa > Chordata > Mammalia > Carnivora > Phocidae > Neomonachus > Neomonachus schauinslandi. The sequence goes on along the minus strand of NC_058409.1, from coordinate 85,446,967 downwards.
GTCACAGGATACAAAATCAATGTACAGAAATCTGTTGCATTTCTTTTTTTTAAATTTAATTAATTAACATATAGTGTATTATTAGTTTCAGAGGTAGAGTTTAGTGATTCATCAGTTGCATATAATACCCAGTGCTGATTACATCACATGCCCTCCTTATTGCCCATCACCAGTTACCCCATGCCCCCACCCGTCTCCCCTCCAGCAACCCTCAGTTTGTTTTGATAGTTAAGAGTCTCTTATGGTTTGTCTCCTTCTCTGATTTTGTCTTGTTTTATTTTTCCTTCCCTTCCCCGTGATCCTCTGTTTTGTTTCTTAAATTCCACACATGAGTGAAATCATATAATTGTCTTCTCTGATTGACTTATTTCGCTTAGCATAATACACTTTAGCTCCATCCATGTCACTGCAAATGGGAAGATTTCATTTTTTTGATGGCTGAGTAATATTCCAATGTATATATACATAGCACATCTTCTTTATCCATTCCTTTGTCAATGGCATCTGGGCTCTTTCCATATTTTGGCTATTATGGACATTACTACTATAAACATTGGGGTGCAAGTACCCTTTCGGATTACTAGGTTTGTATCCTTTGGGTAAATACCTAGTAGTGCAATTGCTGGGTTGTAGGGTAGCTCTATTTTTTAACCTTGTGAGCAACCTCCATACTGTTTTCTGGAGTGGCTGTACCAGCTTGCATTCCACCAGCAGCATACGAGGGTTTCCCTTTCTCCACATCCTTGCCAACATGTGTTGTTTCCTTCAATGTACAGAAATCTGTTGCATTTCTATACACTAATAATGAAGCAGTAGAAGAGAAATTAAGAAAAAAAAATCCATTGCTAATTGCACCAAAAATAATAATATACCTAGGAATAAACCTAACCAAGGAGGCCAAAGACCTGTACTCTGAAAACTATAAGCTACTGATGAATGAAATTGAAGACAACACAAAGAAATGGAAAGACATTCCATGCTCATGGGTTGGAAGAACAAATATTGTTAAAATGCGCATACTACCCAAAGCAATCTACAGATTTAATGCAATCCCTATCAAAATACCAACTGCATTTTTCACAGAACTAGAACAAACAATTCTAAAATTTGTATGGAACCACAAAAGACCCCTAATAGCCAAAGCAGTCTTAAAAAAGAAAAACAAAGTCAGAGATATCACAATTCCAGGTTTTAAATTATACTACAAAGCTGTAGTAATCAAACAGTATGGCACTGGCACAAAAATAGACACATAGATCAGTGGAACAGGACAGAAAGCCCAGAAACAAACCCATCATTATCTGGTCAATTAATCTTCAACAAAGGAGGCAAGAATATGCAACGGGAAAAACAGTCTCTTCAACAAATGGTGTTGGGAAAACTGGTCAGCTACATGCAAAAGAATAAACCTGGACCACTTTCTTACACCACACACAAAAATGAATTAAAAATGGATTAAAGACCTAAATGTGAGACCTGAAACCATAAAAATCCTAGAAGAGAGCACAGGCAGTAATTTCGCTGACATTGGCCATAGCAATATTTTTCTATTGTCTCCTGAGGGATGGGAAACAAAAGGAAGAATAAACTATTAAGACTACATCAAAATAAAAAGCTTCTGCACAGCAAAGGAAACAATCAACAAAACTAAAAGACTGAATGGGAGAAGATATTTGCGAATGATCTATCCAATAAAGGGCTAGTATCCAAAATATACAAAGAACTTATACAGCCCAACACCAAAGAAAACAAATAATCCAATTTAAAAATGGGCAGAACACACAAACAGACATTTCTCCAAAGAAGACATACAGATGGCCAACAGACACATGAAAAGATGCTCAACATCACTCATCATCAGGGAAATGCAAATCAAAACCACAATGGGATACCACCTCACACCTGTCAGAGAATGGCTAAAATCAAAAACACAAGAAACAAGAAGTGTTGGCAAGGATGGGGAAAAAAAGGAACCCTCTCGCACTGTTAGTGGGAATGCAAACTGGTGTAGCCACTGTGGAAAACAGTATGGAGATTCCTCAAAAAATTACAAATGCAATTACCATGGGGCGCGTGGGTGGCTCAGTTGGTTGAGTGGCTGGCTCTTGATTTCCTCTCAGATCATGATCTCAGGGATTGAGCCCTGTGTCTGGCTTCATGCTCAGCAGGGAGTCTGCTTAAGGATTCTCTGTCTCCCTCTGCCCCTACCCCTGCTCACTCTCTCTCTCAAATAAATAAAAAAATCTTAAAAAAAAAAAAAAAGAATTACCATATGATCCAGTAATCACATTACTAGGCATTTACCCAAAAACCCCACAAAAGCACTAATTCAACATCCCTGTGTTTACTGCAGCATTATTTACAATAACTAAATTATAGAAGTGGCCCGTGTCCACTGATAGGTAAACGGATAAATCAGAGGTTTTATACACACACACACACACACACACACTGGAATATTATTCAGCCATAAAAATGACTGAAATCTTGCTGTGGGGCATCTGGATTGGGTGGGGGCCCGCAGCAAGGTGGTGAAAGAACTCACCCACGGCAGAACAAAGGAGACAGAAGTTTACTGAATACACGGCAAGGGAGCTGTGGGCAAGACAGCGAAGGAGAGACTGCCATGAGGCGGTGGTGAGGGGCTAGAGTTATAGAGGAGAGTAAGGGAATATGGGAAACTATGGAATTTTACCATTTTTGGTAATCTTAGGCACTGTGCCTGGTTAGGGGCTATGGCTTAATGAGCCTGTTTGCATCAGGTCAGAGGTCACTGTGGGCCCTTCTGCCTTGCTCAAGTTTCCACTGCTCAGGCCTGTTGCCTAAAAGTGGCCTCTACGCTTGCCATTTGCAACTACATGAATGGATCTAGAGAGCGTAATGCTAAGCAAAGTCCATCAGTCAGAGAAAGACAAATACCGCATGATTTCACTCATATGTGGAATTTAAGAAACAAAACAAATGAACAAAGGAAAAAAACAGACTCTTAACTATAGAGAACAAACTGATGGTTACCAGAGGGGAGGTGAGTGGGGGATGGGTGAAAGAGGTGATGGGGATTAAAGAGGGCACTTACCTTTTTTTTAATATTTATTTATTTATTTATTTGAGAGAAAGAATGAGAGAGAGAGAGACCACAAGCGGGGTGGGGGATGGGGTGGGAGGAGGGGAAGAGGAAGAGGGAGAAGCAGACTCCCAGATGAGCATGGAGCCCGGTGGGGGTTGATCCCAGGGCCCAGAGATCATGACCTAAGCTGGAGGAAGACGCTTAACTGACTAAGCCACCAAGAGTGCACTTACCTTGATGAGCACTGAGTAATGTATAGAACTGTTGAATCACTACATTGTACACTGAAACTAATATAACACCGTACTTTAACGCTACTGGAATTAAAATAAATAAATAAAACAACATCATTTAAAAATATATATTTTTTAAAAAGTAGGACATATAGAATGTCAGACATAATAAGTTATATGGAGAATAATAAAGCCAGACAGGGGCCAGAGAGCATTGGGGGTTACAATTCAGGGTCAGAGAAGGCCCCACTGAGGTGCCATTTGAGCAAAGACCTACAAAGTGAGAGGAGAGAGACAGTTAAGTAGTTCCCTGGAGCTCTTGAGATATAGGAGGGTTCCCCCATATCAGTACTATTGCCACGGGGGGCTGGATAATCTTGTGGGAGGGCTGTCCTGTACACTGTAAGATGTTTAGCAGCATCCCCGGCCACTATCTGCTAGATGCTAGCAGCATCCACTTCTCCAGTTGTGACCATCAGTTTGACAACCAAAGACGTCTCCAGACATTGCCACATGTCCTGTACGGGGCAAAATCACTCCTAGGTGAAACCCATGGAGATAGAAGGAGACTGAAAGGCCAGAGGCAGGAATGCATTCAGCTTGTTTGAGGCACAGCAAGGAGGCAGGTAGTAGGTGAAATTAGAAGAGAGAGGGATAAACCACATCACCTACGACAGATGGGAAGCTACTGGACAGTGCAGGGCGAACAGTTGGGAGCAAAATGATTTTGCGCTGAACACAATGTGACCCATCTTTAAAAAGATCCAATTGGCTGACACATTGAGAATTGACTGTAGGTGGAAAGACGGAAATGGACAGCTCAGTTGGGACGCTATCACAATAATCCCAATAATTTTTTATTTGGTTTAATTTGTTCACTGATGTGGCTGGATGGCGGTGGGAGTGCTGAGAGAATTGAGCTAAGAATCTCTAGGGAAGAAAAGAGGAAGGAGAATTAACATAAAAGGGAAAAGCTAGGAGTGGGCAAGTTATTTTTTTTATTTTTTGCGGAAGTGGAAGGCAGTGCTGTAGTTAACGTGAAAGAGCAGAGGGGTTGTGTGGGACAAAGAGGAAACGCTGGGGGCCAGTTTGTGCGCCCGGCCGGTGAAGGCCATACTGAGGAACGGGAGCTCTAGTCTGTAAGGAACCGGGAGCTTCGAAGCTTAAGCAAGGAGGAAAACGCTACCCCGCTGTGTAGATCATAGGAGTCACAAAGATAATTTCAAAAGGAGTTTCCTGAAATAATATGGTGAGAGATAACCAGAGCCAGGGTTTCGGTGGAGGAAGAGCATGAGCATGTCGTTCTGAAGGCAGTAACGCGAGGCCCTGCCCTAGTTGTTGGATTACCTTCTTCAGGGTAATTTTGCTTTTAGGCAAGGGCAAACGACTGTCTCCGCGGGGGGAGGGGGTGGGGGAGTGGGGGTGGAAACGTTTCCAGGGTATCAGATATCAATCAAATTCAACTCCACCACAAAAAGGTTTAGGTAGTGCAGCACTTTCTCGGAAAGGGTGTCCCCCAGAGGAGGGTCTCTTAAGTCTCTTCAAGGGTCTTTCCAAAAAGACTATTGAGAAAAACTATGCTGGGTTCCGGCAACGAGGGGAAAAAGCAGGTCTCCGACAGAGTTCTTTAAGGGTGGTCGTACATTTCAATTGTTAGATTTAAATGCCTCGGCAGGGTTAGCACTGCAGGATAGGCACGTTCAAACCAGTCCCACTATGCTGCGGGTGGGAGCAATAGGGGCGCCTGCCTCCCCCTTTCCACCTGCTTTTGCACTAGTGCGATTTGCGCAAGGCGCTCACAGGAGTCATCGCTCATCTTTACCTTCCGTGGAATAAGGCTGCCCCGCCGGGAGCCGCTGCAGCTCGGGACCCTCTCCACTGCCAGGGAAGCTCAGGTCCCGCCGCGGCCGGGGCCGGGGCCGGGAGTGGCGCCGGCCGCGGAGCG